>NW_019716265.1:996444-997581 GCF_900074925.1 Ramularia collo-cygni | reverse complement strand
ATAATAGCTCGAGTAAGTAGGATTTACTATTAACGAGGAGCAGAAGGAGCTAATAGAGTTAAAGGCTAGCCGTCGCTTCCTAACTTAAGATCTAACATTCGATCTAGCTATTAAAATCTATAACTATTACTCCTACGTTAACGCTTTATTAATTTAGAGCCGGTCTATATAATCCTATTAGAGAATTGTCGAAGTATACCGGCTAATAATATCGTAGTAGAACGGTATACCCCGACGAGAGAGYAGTAGATAGTAATAGAGAAGAAAYAGGAACGGACAAGCGGTGCGAGCGGTATTAGAATAGTAATAGGAACTTCTAGGTATGTTTCCTACCCGTATAAAGGTATACGATACTAACGGGAATAGAGCTACACAATCTAGAAGAAGAACTTCTATAATATCTATAGTAACTATAAGTTTTATAATCTCGCTTATAGCTACGACCGTAGGGACTTACTTAATCGCTAGGATAGAGATTAGATACGGCCGAAGCGTAGTATATCGTAGGTAACGAGGTCTAGGCGTACTAGTAGTCGCTAGAGAATAGGGATAGTAGAGTACTAGTAATAGGGCTTAATTAGAGTAGAGGGTAGTTTTTAGAGAGGTAATTAGGGCGTTAAGGGTATCTAGGGGAGGAGGGAATCTCTTTTAAGTTCTTTGTACTAGCGGCTTTAAGCGTTAGGAGTTTATAATAGGTTATAATTTATTAATTAATACGTGTACTACCCCTCGCTCTCCTCCGCGGGGAAGCTAGAGGGCCCTACTACTAATATTAGTACTAYAGCACCCTCTACTACCCCYAAACTGTMTTAATTAGGACGATATACCTRTTCGTGTTRTTRCTAAGGCTTCTTAAAAGGTGTTGTTCTCGTTTTTTAGTATAGAGCCTATYRTAGAGGTTCTAAAAAATAGCGATTACGTAGATCTATCTAATATCTAACCTGCTAGCGCTCTACCCTTATCGCTACTAATAATAGAYAACCCTCGCCGTTTATAGCGCGCTAGCTCTCGGAGGGCTTATAACGCTACTATTAGAGCYCTAAGGCTATCGCGAAGGAAAGAGGCGGAACCGGTAGTACTATAGTCCGTAGAACTAGATAATATCGTAGAGGATATAGAAACTTCGGAGAATATAGA
>NW_019716265.1:992420-994574 GCF_900074925.1 Ramularia collo-cygni | reverse complement strand
CTAAATATTATCGTATCGAAGGCCTTACGTAGTTAGTTATAGAGTAGTAATTCGAGCCGTTCGCTAGGGCGGCGCGGAGCGATAATACGCGCGTACGGTTCCTTCTTAGAGGTTAGAAAAAACAACACCTTTTAYACGGACTACTTACYRATATAGTAGGAACGATATCGTCCTAATTAAGATAGTTTAGGGGTAGTAGAGGGTGCTATAGTACTAATATTAGTAGTAGGGCCCTCTAGCTTCCCCGCGGAGGAGAGCGAGGGGTAGTACACGTATTAATTAAAGCATTCTACGAGGGCCTTAATTATAGCACTTAAAAACTACTTTTAAAATATATTTTCTATTTTATAATTACTTGCTTCTATACCTAAAATATAACTCCTCCTTGCTTTATACGTTCGTACAATTTGTCCCTATAAATATCCTACGATTTATATTACTATCGCTCTATGTTAAAGAAATATACTACCCTAACCCTAACCCTATAGTTTTTAGCAAAGGTTTCGCTAAGGTTTACAACCTCTTACTACGCTAATTCCTTTCCCGTCTACCCTCTACCCTATTATACGCATATTCTATATAATAGGCCGCTCCCCTTCTATCCCCCCTAATCTTTATCTAAAAGTCGTTAAACTCTAGAATAATAATGCGAGTATTACCGACATTTAAACCTTCCTCTATTTATAATAGCTATATGCCTCCGAACGGACTATTCGTATAATCGTCGTAGAGAACGGTAGCGAACCCCGACAGTCGTTAAAGAATAGTCTTTATAATAATCCCCTCCTTCGCATCCGAATAGCCGAACTCTTCTACCTCGAAGCTCTACTAGATGCGTATATCGTAGACAAATTAAACGAGGAGGGATTTGCGATTAAGTACTATACCTTTATACGGCTTCGGCGGAGTATAGGCATTAAGAAACGACTAAGAGAAGGAGAGTTCCTTAAGCGTTAAGAGGAATATAAAAAGATTATAAAGAAGGAGATTAATCGCTCGAACCTTAGAGCATATAGAACAACATTGCTATAAACACACTTCCGTATAACCGATCGTACGCGGCTTACGCTTAGTAGGTTAGTATATTTATACGATATATATCTATAGGGTAGAAAGGGGTTTACTAATATACTACTACATCGTAGGAAGCGACTATACGAGATAGCCCGCGAGGTCTATCCCGCTAGCCCGTATAATAGGGCTACGAAGTTTATACGTCGCCGTAGGAAGTATATTACGCCTAGCCCTAATACAGTCTAGAGTATAGATGCATATTATAAACTTAAGGACTATAGCTTTTAGATCTATGCTGCTATTAATGTAGACACACGGTTTATTCTATATACCTATCTTAGACCCTCTACCCGTATAATAGTATCTATACTATCTAACTTTGCGAAAGCTTGTAAAAAGCTTACGAGAGTACCTCGTATTATTCGGACAGATAAGGGTAAAGAGACACTCCTTATAGCGTAGGCTTAATACTAACACGTAAGGATTATTCGTAGGCGTAAAGTACGCTTTCGCCGCTACTTTATGTTTAGAACAAGCACTCCTAATGTCCGTATCGAGGCATAGTAGGKCTAGCTTATACGAGGAAGGTTTAAGGTATAGTATATAAGTACATAGAGTATATTATCTATATATGCTTTAGCAACGCTCCCGTTATATCCGAATCTAATTATACGGGTTAGGCTAATTAATCTTAATATTATAGGGCTTCTTTGTAATATTAAAGAAGAAGGGGTAGTTTTATAAAGCAAAGAAGGCTAACCGCATTACTATAAAGTATATCTATACACCTATTATGCGGAAAGAACTAGCCTCGTTCGTATATACATAGAACAAGCACCCCGTACGAAGACAATCTAATAGACCGCACGTAAGGGGTAGTGTACTAAGCTATTACTATAACTAGGCAGAGAAGGAGGGAAGGCTAAGTGTTAGGTATCTAATCGATAAGGCCTACTTTAATAGTCTTATAGAAGCTTGCGCAAAGTAGGGTACGTTTGTACTAGCGAACGCACATAATAGATCTTAAATTATTTGCTAATATATATAGATTCTAAGGAGTATATTCTATAGGAGATGCTTAAGCTCTACTTAAGTATTCTAAAGACAAAGGGCTTTCCGCTCGGTCGACTAAGCTTATAT
>NW_019716265.1:917170-992255 GCF_900074925.1 Ramularia collo-cygni | reverse complement strand
GCGTTCTAATACTCTAATAGGACTATATATACCGGGGATATATAGCTAATATACTTCTATCCCTACTAGTATTAGCGGCCCCGGCTATAATCTCTGCAAGAACTCTATAATAACTATATAACAAATTTATGCGCCTATATATCTATATAATACTTATTAAGCAGCGTACGCTCTATCCCCCGTCTTTACGTAGYTATACCTATAGAGCGATAAAGGGTTGCCCCTTTACTAAAATCCTCCTCTAACCCCCTTCCTATAGACGATATTCCTTCCTTTATACGAACGTACACGACGCTATATCTACGAGTCCGCTTTATACCGATAGGTTCTAAGAAGCAAGCAAAGAAAGTATAGAAGCGTATATACCCTGCTCGGCCCTAATTCGACTATATAAAGTGTATACTAGATAATAAGAAATGTTACTTCTACGGCGATTATAACCTAATACCGCCGGCACCTTCGAATAAACCGATTATACGGGCGACACTAATGCCGCTACGGACGAATACGCTATCCTTAAGCACTATGCTAATTATTATTAACTCTAATAAAAGCGAGATATTAGACGACGAGGTTCTTAACGGACATATTAGTAGGAGCCTCCTAGATAAAGCGCAGCTTACTAGTATAAAGGCAACTTATATACGATAGATTAAGATCGAAAAGGAAGCGGCAATAAATCTACCGAAGTATAAGTACTATATAGGTAATCCACCCCCTAGCTAACGGTCGAAGRATAGTGTTATAAAGGCTATCTCTATAATAGCAACCGTATAAGTTAGGTTTATTATTACGATTGTTATTACGAGATACTATATTACCCTAGATAATCTAGATAAGATACTAAAGTAGAGCAGGTTAAAGAAAGGTAAGGGGTTCTCTAAGTATATTATATACATTATATACTGTTATTGCATTTATTTATACCGCCGTATAATTAATCGCTAATAGGATATAGGAACGCCTAAGAACATCGCGGTACCGGATTATAATATTAAAGACATAGTAGCTACTATTCGTAGCTTCGGTAATAAACCGCATATTACTAAGGAGATAGAACATCCGGATAACACCTATATATATATTACGTAGTCGTATAATAACTAAGATAGGCCTATTTAACCTCTAGATGCAGACTTTAAAGACAGGAAGCTAAGTCGTATCTTCCTAAACGATATTAATACAAAGGGCTAGCTATCTCGAAAGYAATATAAGGTGTTCCTTATCTTTAAGAGACGTTCTACATCGCAGCCTACGAATAACCTATTATATAAGGCCGAGGTTAACGCAAATCTTACTAAGGCTGCTACTACTCTAAAGAGTAAGGGCTCTTAGAAGAAGAAGAAGAAGGTAAAGTAAGAAGTTAAGGTAGAGTTAAAGCTAGTAGTTAAAGTAGAGCCGACCTTAGAAGTATATATACTATCTTTTTATATAAACGTTAGTAAATAAAGTCTAATACTAAATTCGATAGGAGAGTAAAGAGCAGGTTAATACTACTATAGAGTATAACGCTACCGATAATAGTAACGACGAGTCGCTACCTTCGTTTAGTAAGATGTTTATACGTTTCTAGCTTATATAATCGTAAAAATAGCTACTTACTCGATTATAGATTAAGGGAGAGCTAGAAATTAAGGGAGAGCTAGGAACCGAGGAAGTAGAGTAATAATATCCTACTCTAGGAGGTTTAAGCTATAAGCGGACGATCTCGAAGGTTTCGTAATTATCTAAGAACATAAGTAAACTACCCGCAAATTATACGCGTAATCGGTCGAAGCGTCGTTAATCTAAAAGGTTGCGATAAGAATAAAAATAGTAGGTACTTCGCAAGTTTAGAGAGGAGTTGTTTTTAGTAGTTTCGTTCGTTCCTTTAATAGATATCTATATAGTACTACTTTAATAGTCGTAAACGCATTGTACGGGCGTATATCCACTTCTCGATCTATCTACTATATAAAGGGAGTGCCTAATATATAGTTATAGATATAGGCTTTAGACAACTTTACTTCTACGATTAATCTATCGATTAGGACTACATCTACATACTAGATAAAGAGGCTATATCGGAAGCGCCCGTACAATAACTGAAAATCACCGCTAACCTCTCGGAACGGTTATATTCCGAGGTAGCGTAAGTAGTGTACCTTAGTTCTACTAAAAAAAGATTGTTGCAGAGTTGTCGCTAAAAGCGCACCGTAGAGAGGCGCTGACACGCGAGTCAGGCGAGATCTGCGGGGTCGAAAATAATTATGGTCGAACGTGACAAAATGTCATTTTCCAACACATCAACAACCCGCATTCTGCCAACATGCCGCCCCGCCGCAAGTTTAACAAGGACAACTCGACGACCTTCAATGTCGTCCATCGCGCCCAGAACGATCCTCTTATCCACGACTCCGACGCCAATCAATTTGTGTTGGCGGAAAAGGCGGCCCCACGAAGAGCAAACGGCGACGAGTACGACAATGTCTACGCTTCGGGATCCCAATACTCGGGAGCCTCGTATCGTAGCTACAAGGTCAAGCAACGAGAAGACCTCGAGTCAGAGTTTGGAGGATCGGTGCGAGAGAACGAGGGTGAAGCGGCGCAACACGGCGTCTTCTACGACGACACTAGTTATGATTACATGCAGCACATGAAGGATTTGGGAACGGGAGAGGGAGCATCAACATTCGTGCCGGCCAATACTCCAAGTAACAAGGATCGCAAGGGAAAGCAGAGTCTGGTGGATGCTTTGCGGAATTCCACCTACAACGACGACATGCGCAGTGTGGGTCAGTCAAGTACCACAGAATCCATCGCCCGCTCACTGTTCCCGGAGGAAGTATTGCCCAGTGAATTTGTGACAAAACGTTCCTACCAGGACCAGCAGGATATTCCCGATGAAATCGCCGGCTTCCAACCTGACATGGATCCGCGGCTGAGGGAAGTGCTGGAAGCGTTGGAGGACGAGGAATATGTGGACGATGAAGAGGACATCTTCGCAGAACTCACAAAGGAAGGCTACGAAGTCGATCGAGATGAGTGGGACCTCTATGGCGAACAACACACGTTTGAAGACGAAGAAGAAGACGCAGGCTGGGAATCCGACGATACAATCCGAGCCGCAACTCCCACATCGTCTTCTCCACCACCCGATCTCTCGGCTTTGAACCTCACAGACGCCCCTCCCCCCTCAGATCCTCTCGCTGTCCCTCCCGCAGACCCAACCCACGGAGCATGGCTCGAAGAGTTTGAGAAATTCAAAGCCGCCGACAAGAAATCCTCCTCCCAACCCAAACTTCTTGCCAACGGTCGGCCCGCACCTTCAGCGTTGGAGTCCTCAATTCTCTCCTCCCTTGCTTCCGGAAGAAGAAAGAAGCGAAAGGGCGCTCAAACAAGCACGACAAACTACTCCATGACCTCCTCCGCCCTAGCCCGCACAGCCCCATTAACCCTCCTAGACGACCGTTTCGACAAAATAGAAAACGCCTACTCCCTCGCTGAATTCCCCGAAGAAGAAGAGGACGCTTACAACGATTCTCAATCTCTCGCTTCAGGGATGACAGGTGCTTCGCGAGTTAGTAAAGCATACTCTACTCAGAGTGGGCTATCGGGAGTTAGCGGCGTGAGCAGTTATTCCCGAGCGGAAGACGACGAAGCGCCGAATCTCGTGAGGAGTGATTTCGATGGGATCATGGATGACTTCCTGGGTAGTCATAATAAGGCTGGGAAATTCGGGAAGAGGATTCGAAAGGGCAAGACGCTGACGGGAATGCAGCAATTGGATGAGATCAGAGGGCAGCTTGGACCCGCGAGGAGAGAGGGGAGGGTCGTTCATGGTGAGGCCAGATAGATGTTGACGATATACCCCAAGCGCCAGTGGAATTGAAGGTTGCCGCCCTACCTGCTGCGATTAAAGACGTTGTCCCTTTACATGAGTGGAAGCAGGGTGGTAATACATCTATCGACAAGACAGTTGACCATGCGTAGCACTGTTTGTTCTGGTGATTAGGGCTACCTGTCCGTGAGCGTAAGTTGGTTGTCGTTTGGTTTAGGAGGAGAGCCAGCAAGCTTCGACTTCGTCTGCCCTCGCCCACCGGGCGACGTAGATGCCTCCAAAGAGATGTTGAAAGTCTGCGAATCTCAAGATCGTAAGCTACGGGCTGATTCCACGCCGGAATGCGATTTGACTCGTATGAACTTCTTGTTGCCCGCTTCGGTTTCCTATCAGTCGAGAGGCCTATCGCATCTAACCAGAAGCCAATGTCTCATGCAAAGTTCGCACGAGTCAAAACAAACGGGCGGCACTCAACGGTGGAAATATGCTATATGGCCATTCGACGCAATCGATGACTTCGTTCCACTCGAATCGCCGCGAGGATTAGAATCCTGAAAAGCAAGCTCCTTCTAAACCATGCTGCGGCGTACCCACGCCATCCATCGCGCCCGCGAACTCCTCGCTATGCCATTGTTTCCCACAAATGTCGTGATATCGTTCCATGTTTCCCACCTTTCACGGTATGCAATCACTTCTTCTTTCGGAGAGTGTTGCCTTCTCCGCTGAAGTATTGCTTCTTGTCACTCGGCCCATCGGTATCTCCATCCTTCTTCTTCTTCAGTGGCTTGACTTCATACCCGAAGAAGAGCTTACCAGGAGGCAACCYCAACGGCTGTGGACCTGCACGCTTCTTGGTGGAGCTGCCCATGCCCGGTATTGAGACAGTGCCGACAGGTGTGGATGCGCCTGAAGCTGCTGCGGCGTTCGCCTTGCCCTTCTTCGCCACGAGCCTGTTGCCGCCGCCGGAGAAGTTGCTCGACACACTCGCTGTCGACGAAGGAGCGATTGAAGAGTAGTTGATTGCCGCCGCCATTGTCGCATTTGCGTGCATTACGCCACCCTTGCTTGCCATTGCCGAGGAGATACTGCGAGGCGTGCTAGTTCCACTCGTCTTCTGTGGCTCCTGATATCCCACTGGTGGCGCGAAGTCTACCTCCAAATCCGTCTCCAGCACACTGATCGACTTCTTCCCCGCGTCGGGCTTGACCTCCAGCACGGCGATCTCGTACACGGTATCGTTGTAGGAGAATGTGAAGACATCTCCGACTGAAAGACACGAGAAGTTGCGGAACGCAGTCTCCAGGACAGCCTTCGGGTCGCTGATTTCGAGGAAGTTTTCGTTCTGAGGTTGGAGCTTGATGAAAGAGCCGAGTGGGAGATCGGTGGATTTGGCTTGCAGGAGGTCGCCAGGTTCGAGGTGGAGTCTTTGCATCAACCAGAATGGGAGATATGCGCGGCCTTCCTCTGCTGTGAATTCGAGTACACCAGCGTGGGTGCTGATTTGTTGTGAGCCGTTGATCAGCTCGAAGAGCATGGGGTAGGTGATGTGCAGCTGCGTGAGCTTTTGGAGGGCCGAGGCCGGCAGGAACATTTTACCGCCATGATTGAGGGAGTCACGGTTAGGACCGGCCATCATCACAATGGGGTAAACTCGATAGTACCTGGGAAGGGTGAGATGGGTTAGCGATATGGTTGAATAGCCAGAGGCAGTGTATGCCTCACTCGTCAAAGCGGCGCGCTCGTCCGCCAGTAGCCCCTCGATTCATCATGCCCGCCTGATACATGGCCATCGGATCGCCCTCGCCGTAGTAGTAGGACATGATTGCGGTGGTGAAGGGGAGACGAGGTGGCGATGTTGAAGAGTGTTGTAGTGCGCGTGGAACAAAAGTAAAGGTTGACGTGCCTGGAAGCTCAAAGCTGTGACGACATCGTCTCCATTCACCTGACAAAACTTCAACAGCACACCTCGTCCATCACGCTCTCTCAGCATACCGTCCTGATCATTCACCGCAGCCTTTCACGGATCACTCGTCCTGCCTGTAGCAATGAAGGACTCTGCAGCAGAGCGCCATGGTGTAACATGGCATGGCGGCATAAAATCCGAACACATCGCTTACTTACGTCCTCCAGCAACTACCCAGGTACCTACCACCTTACCAGACTCCTAAAATTGTTCTTACACTCGTTCCAGGTCGTGTAAGCTCTCGGACCGCTTTGAGCATGCGATTTAAGCGACCCAACGGCAACGAACCCAGCGACAACCACTCTACGCGTCCGGTAGCGATGCTGATGCCGTACGACACCACTCTGCAGGCCTCAATACTCTTCCTCCCCACTTCAAGACTTCTCCAATATTGTTCGCCATCCCTACCTCTAACGTGGCTTGAGCATGGTTCGAGCAATCGGGCAGTATCATGAATCACTTCAGCCAAACGGGACGCGGTTCCCCATTCACTACCCGAAGATGCCTGTTGTGTACCCTGCATGCTCACCACGCCAAGTGGACCTGCCCTACAGAGCATGCTGGATGCAACATCACAAAGGCCAGCATAGCCCCTGGTCACCAACCGTGAGTATCGGTCCCAGCCCATGCCGCATTAAATTGCACCAACAACGCATAGCTGGGACCTCTCAACATCTCAGGTTGGGCCTTGCGAACGCAGGAACGCAGTTGTCACGTCGCATATCGAATGGAACATTTCATGTGGCAAGAGAGGCCGTTGAGATCACGATTGAGTCGTGACAGTAAATCTCCGGCTCTACTCCACTGGCTCGCGGCTGGATTTGAAGTCGACATGATTACCTTTGCCTGCCAATTCTCACTGCTGCAGTCGCTATGGCTTGCTGGTACACTCGCCTATCGCGTCCCATTAGGGAAACTTCTCTGGAGAGTCCATGACAGTTGTCCATGCGCCTCGTGCAGCTCACATGTTGTGTGTGGAACCACGCGAGCCGCGTGACATTAGTATCTGCGTAAAGATCCTTGTCAACGCACAAGGCGATTGTCAATTCACACCCACTTCGTGAAGCCTAGCTGGACCGCATGGCTCGTCAACTCGAGACGTTCTATCATTAGAGTCTCGCCCTGCAGTCCTGCCTATCCGTCGGTGGAACATCAGCCGGTAGGTGACCTGTGTCGAGGCATAAACGACAGTTCTATATAAATCTCCTTGAGCTCTCATGTGTCCTTTCTTTGGTCCTACAAAACACACATCACTTCTTCACATATCCCTCCCGTATTGACCTTCGATCAAGTCACACAACAGCTTCCAGCTCTTGTGAATTGTACAACATTCGATCAGCCCTACCCCGATCAGCAAGATGCGCTTCGTTCTACTCGCCCTTGCCACCTTGGCTGTTGGAGCATTAGCCTTACCTCCAGCGCCATCCACCTGCGCTTGTCTCGACGACAAGTCGGCCAAACGCGTGGCCAATAACTTTAAGACCCTCATCACCAACTACTCCAACGCTTCCGCAGCGGCGTACCTCACCCCAGACGTTCGGGACTACTCCGATTCCGTCAACGAGCTCATCAACAACGGCTGCTCCAACGGCCCTGCACCACTAGGAACCGCGACTTTCGACTCTCTGGTTGATTTTCAAGCTGGACAGGGCAGTCAACCAAACATCCCATTTGAGATATTGAACATTTGGTATGGTTGCAGTGCTGTGACTCTAAGATGGCGGTCTACGTACCCGGGAGGTCCGGCAAACCCGCAGCAGTTTGTTACGGGAATCATTGTTTTGGAGACGGTCTGCGCCACTGGAACGGAGAAGTACAAGATTAAGACGGTGTACTCGGAATTCAACAGTGGGGCTTGGTTGTATGATCTGGGGGTCTTTGTGCCCGAATGCTCTTAGACGATGGAAGGGGGTCGGGTATCGGGGYGTGGCGAGAGAGCATGGCTTGTCGAGAGGCTGACGAACATAAGGCTTTCAGCTTTGATGGGATGGAGGGAGGAATGAAGATGCGCGGACAAATTGGTTGATGGACTAATTTCTTCGTTACAGCTACATCGTCGAGAAAATTGTATGCAGGTCCATCTCCAATCCAATCCAACTCCGTTCGATTTTCTTGCTTGCGGCACAATTGGMCCAGACATCCACAGTACATGTAGTTCAACATCAAATTCCATGTACTTAATATCATGAATCATATGTTGATGTTGCGTCATCCTCAAAGCTCCAGCTCCACCACATGCAGGCAGGGCAGCTTACTTTCCCGACTTCTCGGCTCTCCAAGCATCGTACATCTCCACATCACAATCATGCTTCGCCGACCACTATGGACAGCTCGAACAGTGTTACGCTCACCATTGAAACCCAGTACAAAAAGATATTTCGCAGACAAATCTACACCACCCTCCGCGACTCCCACCTCCCGCCTCAATCGCATTGAATCCCGTCTCCCAAACTTTCTACGTCGCTACACAGTCCCCCTCAGGAACGCTCCAGTCTCCCACATCACAGCTTTCATAATCTTGCATGAAATTACTGCTGTTGTCCCTTTATTCGGGCTGACGGCAGCATTTCACTATACAAACTGGCTACCACCTTATATCAGCGAGGGAAAATGGATCAGCGATTATACGGAAAAGTTCGGGAGGTATTTGAGGAGGAAAAAGTGGATTAGTGACGAAAGTGGGAGTGGAAGATGGTGGGGGAGAGGAGAGAAAGGAACGAGACTTGTGGTGGAGATGGCTACTGCGTATGCGATTACAAAGGTGTTGTTGCCGGCTAGGTTGTTGTTGAGTGTTTGGGGGACGCCATGGTTTGCAAGATTGACGGTTCTCCCTGTTACGAAGAAGCTGGGGACGCTGTTTATGAGGAAGAAGCCAGTAGCTGTGGGGAGCGGAAATGCTGCTGGGACGGGAGCTGTCGGTGGGGGAGTTGTGCCAAGGGATGGGAAGTGAAGGATAGTAGAGCAGGAGATTATGGGATTTAACGTCACTCGAATCTGTAAGAGCCGAATCGACATGGGACGACCGGCAATTCACCACTCCGACACTGAGTGAAACTTGGGCATGCATACATCACGCGACTCCGGATCTAGTGGATACGGCTGGATGCGCAAGCAACGATTCGCAGTTCTCCGCTTCGATACAAAGCGAGATACGCACTGCTCGATTACAGGATCTTGTTACAACAAGCTGAATCGAGAAGCCATGGTTGACATGGTTCCGCTCCGTCCTGCAGCAAAAGGAATGGAAAATTATGTGCCAACCACGCCTACCGCCAGACGTCGGATGCAAGGCTGGCTTCTGGCACTTGACTTCCTCCAGGTCAGGTATCTCGAGCATCAAACTTCATGTCTGAGAGGGACTGAGAGTGAACCGAGAATTCCCTCACTTTGGCTAGATGAGGGTATCATGGCCTTCCACTGTGTTCAAGAGAGGCACCCGCTTCGTTGCTCCAATAAAGAGTCACTGCAGGAATTATGGAGCAACACAGCTTGTGTTTATAGATCTCCCAACAATGGCTGGTAGCCATACAGTAGCAAAAGTATAGGAATCCAATTACCTCACAATGCCCAGGAGTATGAGTAGAGCAAGATGCACATCTACGTGATTGTACATAACTATCCATGTCTTGGCGCTCTGCGGAGTGGACCCTTGGAACCTCCTTGCGATTCCGAGAAGTTGAATCGCGTGTCCCTCTACCTTAGACTTCAAGCTTCAATGCGGTGACAACGTGATAATTCCAACCCATTAACCAACACATCGACTCATTCCGGAGCGCTCGCGATCATGCTCGCCCTCACACCGGTCGTCGCCCTTCTGGGCTTCCTCTCCTCCGCATCCGCAACCGCCCTCACGTACAAAATGTCACCAAACGAGAAGGAGTGCTTCTACAGCCACGTAGAACAGGAGGGCGCCAAAATCGCATTCTACTTTGCGGTACAGAGCGGTGGTGAATTTGACAGTGCGTCATTGGAGAGATAAAAAGAATATTGGTGTAGTTGCTGATGAAAGCCATTCTGTAGTCGATTACACAGTCTACGGCCCGGACAAGCAACCAGGCAAGGAGCGTGTATTTCTCAGCGGCGAGAAGGAGCAACAAGGAGACTATGTCTTCACTGCCACTTCAAAGGGAGAGTACCGTTTCTGCTTCGACAACAGCATTTCCACATTTTCGGACAAGGTCGTGGACTTTGAGATTTCAGTATGAAACCCCCGACATACCCGCATCAGGACAGCCATTGATACTTTACTCAGGTCGAGAACGAGTCCCCACGAGCATCTCTTCCACAAAAAGCAGGAGCTAGCAGCGAGCAATTGGGCGGCGTAGAGGAATCTATCATGCGCCTCTCAGGACAAGTCTCTACCTTGACAAGACAGCAAAAGTACTTCCGCACCCGTGAGAACAGGAATTTCAGCACTGTTCACAGCACAGAAGCTCGGATATTCAACCTCAATTTGATGGAGACTGGGCTTATGATTGCCATGGCTGCTCTGCAAGTCTTTGTCGTGAAGATGTTCTTCACGGGTGGACGTAAAGGTAGGGTTTGCTGGAAGCAAATGTGTCTGTATTGTGCTGACATGAGGCTGTTTAGGTTACGTTTGAAGGACTGCGCTGGAAGCTGTACCCATAGCGATCATCAAAAATTAGAATGCCACGGCCTGCTCTATGCCCAGGAGTCTATTCTTCCACCGTCGTGAAGTGATTGTCTCAATTCTCTGATGGCACGTTGTTTTCTCTTTACACCTTGAATCTCTGCCAGTTGATCGCCAATGCCTCGAATGCAGATTTGCGCATCAAATTTAACACATCCAAGCACATCGGATTGATCATCATGGTGTCGACCATAGGTGAGCTCACGAGGTCCAAGCAAAAGCTTCTCCAAGACCTATGACTGTGATGCATAGCCTTGGAGTTAGGTCTCACAGTTTGAAAACAGGTAAACACAACAAGACGAGAGTCCAAACAGAACTTCGCTTCTTACGTGCTGGAACGGTCGACAACCTTGTTTACTCAGCATTAAATAGACATGAGGTAAGGTTATCAACTTCAGGAACTGCCTCACCGTCCCCCCACGCATCATAGCTCTTCCATATGCTCGGGCTTGATTCCTTCCCATCTCAAATCTCGGAGCCGCTCACCTCTTAGGCAAATCCTGCGTCTCCCAAGCCATATACATCGAAACTCTAGCATGCATCGCACACAATCTATTGGAGTCACAACATCGGCAGCTAATGGATGTATGCCTCTACGGTGTTGATTCCCTCTTCAGGTATACTTCCAGACGTTGTAGTAGGTCTTCTGTGGTCGGAGTATCACGGAGTATCATCCACATTCGCTCACTTCCGAAATTCTTGGCGACCCCAAAGCGGGCAGTGATGAGATTTGCATACCTTAGGATGTTTGGCGGCATATCAGGGCGATACAGCTGGCTCGCAATCCGATAGGCCCGGCCTTCTTACCCAAAAGAAGACAGCACGCCTCGAAATTATTGAGCTCAATAGAGCATGTGTGACGGCTTCCTCTCCACGGATCCGCTCGACAATCATGGACTGGATCTGCAAAATGCTTCCTTCCTTCGGTCCTCGTTCTACTTTCGTCGTCTAGTAAAAGTTCACGTCATGAGTTTTTGCTTCAACCGCCTCAGGCATGCTCCATTGCTCGCTCGCTCGCCCAAGCCAACACAAGTCATGCCCAAAATAAACCATGTGAATTGCATGCGGGCCAAGTCATGAACCGCTACCAAATGCCAGCTGCCTGCCTGAAAATCTCCTACATGCCTGTTCCTCCATGCGGTCGTGCTATCATACTGCATTGTGAGTATTTGTACAGTCGTAATGCCAAGGTCAAATGCGTTGGCATCTGCCACACACGCATTGCTTATCGGATGTTCAAGCTCTGATACTTGATCCAGTCATTTCGCGCCTTGTTAGGGTGTTCTAGTCCCAGATGGTCGTCAGGCCCAAGTTTGTCGGACAAAATATCGTCTGCACATGTGTTAGTTGCGGTAACTTTAACGTTCGTTGCTGGGATGCTTTTACCATCTTCAACCCACACAGGCTTGCTGTAGTTCTGACCGTTCTTGATCACAGCAAACCTGATCTTTTCGAAGCTCTTGCCCTTGATCCCAGTTCGCTTCGAAAGCCGCTCCTTTGTATCCTTGAAGATCTCACCAGCCTTCAACAAGAAGATGAATGGCGTAGCGTGTGGCTTTGACGGCTCTTTCTCAAAGTGGAAGCAATACAGCAGCCGATCTCCGTTCTCCTTGTTGATTGYGAGCTCCTCTTCGGGTGTTCGTTCCGCGTATACAGCCATGAACTCGTTGAGTGCATTCACGCCATGTGTCAGGGGAAGGATCTTGTACACCTTGGAGCTATGAACTTCGTAGAACCGGATTTGGTCGAGAATCTCATCGGGCAATTCGAGCTTCTTGTGTAGCGCATCAAGAACGTATGAGAATTGCGATTGCTTGGGAACCAGGACCTCCGTAGGCTCTTCCTTGGTGATGCCTTCGGTAAGCCATACAATCTTGATGCTCTTGAGTTGTTCTAGATCAGAGAGGCTGATATCCAAGACTTCATAGAAGAGGTGGTCGGTCGCATGGGCCGGCGCATAGCTATACCCGCCATAGCCGCTGGAGCCGAAAAGTATCGTGTTCACCGTTGTTCCTTGTGTCTTCTTGATGGGATTTTTCGGCTTGCCACTTTGCGCGTGGGTGGTAGAGAATCGAACGTGTGACGGATCCACAGGATTTGCGTTGAWCGATGATAGGTAGTCGGCCACTTTGTGTGCAAGTACATCATATGTGTCCTTCTTCGACAAAGCTAGGCTGAATTGCTCAACGCCTTCCTTCACGAATTGGAGATTCGGTGCCGGTATGTTCTTGGGTGTGAAGTTCACAAACAAGCGGTTCATGAGGAAGTCGTAGAACAGAGGTGTAGATTGGCAAGCCGTGGGATTCTTTTGCTTGAGTGTAGCGGCGTCCGCGTCGTCGAGGTGGCGCTGGAAAACCAGAATGTCGCCGTCTTGAATCTCGGAGTTGATCAGCGTGTTTTTTGGTTTCATGGGCTCGATGTRATTTTGCTTGATCTCCTCAAAGAGCTCAAGGTCCACACTGCCCGATTCCCATCCCATCATGTCAAGAATGCGAGGAGCAACATCGCACGCCCGGTCCAGTGGACTCATGTAGACATGGCCTATGCCTTGCAGCTGCTGTCGATCGACATCGAAGTGTTTCAAGAACAGAATGATTGGGTGGTGTGGTTGCGACGCTTGAACGCTTCCTGGGGATGCTGGTAGGTCGTCCGGAGGCCAGATCGGCTGACCCTGATCGTCGCGTGTGGTCTCTTCCATGAAAACTCGGAAAGGCGATGTCCGTGTGCTAAACTTGTCGGCAGCCTCTTGCAGCGTCATTTCCTGCCAACTCAGTGGCTGATCAGGACGAACGGTACCGTTCTGGCGGTTGACCATTATCCATGGCCGTAGCAGATCTGCTTCTTTTCCAAGATGTTGCGCAATACTATGGGTAAACTCCGCAACTGTCATGCTTCTCAACATCCTGTGGGTTGTGGGAGTGGCAGGGTCTTCTGCATCATCACTTGACCATGGAACCAGATCCACACCCTGATACGACTTGAAATTCTCTTCCGTAGCGACCAGAACGGACATGTAGAGATGAGCCTCCTCCTTCTCCTTGCGTCTGCGTTCAGCAAGTGCGCGTTCTTCCATGATCTTCGTGGGGAGATGGGCTGGCGGCTTGACATCCTCCTCCGACAGCAGGATTTCATCGAGCCGACTTTCCCGAATGTACACCAACATGTACGCATTGTTACTGCGTTTCGTCGACCACTGACGTGTGTAGGGATTGTGACCACCCTTGGCCCCAGTGGTTGCGGAGTAGTCACCTCCAAAGTTGTCATCAATCGCCTCGCGTTTGGTCGCGCGCGTAACACGATCATCGTCAAACCGGAAGAAATCACCACCCTTGTTTGGCTTCAGGAAAGCGTAGTAATGGCCGGCATTGAGATCTCCGGAGTGGACCAGCACRCCGTGCAGATGGTAAATATATGGCTCCGACTTGTCCGCGGTATCGTCCAGGTACGGAGAGGCATCCCAGATCTCGGGAAATTCGTAACGATCATTTACCTTCATCATGGCATCTCTCTGGAAGTCGTATTCGAAGCGTTTGAGCTGCAAGTGCAGCACGTTTGGAAAGCTCTCGAAGATGACGCCTTTCTTGGCATCCTGCAATCCATAACCCTCGGCAGCATACTTATTGTCCCCTTCGAGCGTCTCGACTTCGACGTAGTTCTTGAAACTCTCGTCCATGCTCCTGCAGCCAGAGACGTTCAGCTGCAGGTCCCAGAAGTCCTCGATACGACTGCTTTCATACTCCACGTTGATGCATCTGAGGTACGTCTTCATTTTGCCAACGAACATGTTGGGAAGCGCATTCTCAGCTTCGGTTCCTTTCATACGAGCCTCGAGCTTCTCCATGAGGAYTCGGGACAGCTCCTGCACGTCTTGTTGCTCGAAGATCTGGCGGCTCTCCCAWCCAAAGGACACTGTAAGCTCTTGAGTTCCCACTGCGACCTGGTCTGCCTGCAAGCGGTAGAACAGCCGTTGCAGAGCATACGCAGACGATGAAGCCTCCCTATCCTGCGGAGTCTCCGTTGGAATTTGGTAGACTGCCTTGCGGAACGCGCCAGTCAGGTACAACGATTGCAGCAGAGAGTTTAGATAGCATGTGGCGCCCTGGTTGCGTAGACCGACCATGCCGGTCTCAGTTTTGCTGTCGTAGTTGATGAAGTTGTGCCATAGCACGCCTGTGGGATCCTTGAGAACTCGTACATATGCCGTGACCCGGGCGCAGTCGTTTTCCACCAATGGCCTGTCGAAGTTGTCGAACTTTGATGCAAAAATGCGGTTCTTCTCCGCAAACCTTGTGAATCCCCAATCTCCTTCTTCAGCCGTAAACCGGTGGTTAGCCTCGTGATGGATATAGATGGACGGATCGTTTGGATTCGACAGGACCAGCATGAACTGCGCGCAGGCATACCACTTGTCCGGTGGCTTGTCGTCGCCGAAGCCCTGTTCTAGGTAGAATGACACGCTCTCTTGCGCCGCATTGYCCGCTGGGAAGAATAGCACGCGCCATGGATGACCGCCACAATGGAAAACAGGCCCATGTGATCGCTTCGGCAGGCTCCTCCAGTCTGTGATATCCCATGAATGTACCTGTTCGTCTGCCGTCTCGTAGTCCGGGACGATGGGCAGGAATCGGTCGCGCATTGCCTCCCAGTTGTCCGCGCGTGGCGGTGCCGCCTCGGATGCGGTATCTGTATCGTCCACCATGCTGTCTGCGTCGTCGGGCGAGATTATGGCAACGTTGTCATTATCATCTTCGGTGGGCGTCAAATGTTTTTCGTCGTAGTCGGAATCCAGCAGCATGTCGCTCCCGAGCTGGGTGCTGTCAGTGTCTTGTTGAAGCTTGCACAAATGTGTCTCAGACGAGACAACGGGTGTTCGAACACGAGGGTGGAAGCTTACATTGTCCATGTTTGCGGAAGTTTGTGCCTTGCTAGGCAGCGGCGGGGAGTGGTAGGTGAGAATCAGGCGGCGGGTGCGCGGTGGTGGGGGTCTGCGCGTGGAGCGAATTAAAGGTGACGCTGGTCAGCGGATCGATTCTGCGCTGGCGCGATGATGATGGCAGGTGGCAGTGGGGGGAATGGGAATGTCGTTCGCGATGAAGTTGGAGATCCTGAGACGGAGCACAAAACGTCATAAGCTGAATGCGATGAATGAATTGATGAAAGAAGAGCTCCGTCTCTTCCGCTCACACGTGAGATGCAGTTCGAGGTGGGTCTAGATTCGTGAGAGCCTAAGTTAAGGTAAAATCGACGTTGGAGGACAATCCTGCATTTGCAGTTGCAGCATCTGAGATCTTGCGTCCGCTTCGCCAGGACTGGCCTACCAATCCGTGGTGGAAACCAGGCCAGGAAATATGTCTCTGAACCTTCTTTCAGCGTGCCCCACTTAATTCTTCGTGGAAATAGTACTGGCATGCGCTTGCACGGTGAGGCGACGGGCATCTTCCAATCTCCTGCACCACCGACCTCGTCGCCACGGAGCGATGCTCCTCATAGCGCCCGCGAGGCTGAGGGCACTGCTGCGACTGCGACTCCCGTCGGAACTCCCGACTCGAGCATATGCGGTGGCCACAGCTTCCACCAAGTCGCCTTCATCTACTGTTCCCCCTCCCTGGCGCCCTTCCAACGTTCTGGATGATTGGGTCTCCCGCGAGGCGAGACCCATCAGCCTTCGCCAACTCACCTTCTTCGGACGTACGCTCACGGAAGATCGTCTGTTGAGCTCTGCCAACTATGTTCGCCTCGAGCTCCCAACGAGGATTGCACATCGACTGCGGAACATGCAAACACTCCCTTACTCGGCCGTGACAAACGAGCACATCAGCCATGTCTACGAAATGTACTACGCCGCCTTTGAGCGTCTTCGCAAAGTCACGGAAATCCGAACCTTGGAGGACAATGATCGATTCTGCAACACCATCAAGGCGACGCTCGACGAGCACCTTTCCGTCATCCCGCGCCTTGCCATGGGCATTCTTGAGATCAATGACAGCGTCAGCAGTGAGGAGTGTGATCGTTTCATTACAACGCTTTTGCGCTCTCGGATTAGTCGTAGAGTGATTGCCGAGCAGCATCTTGCACTTACTGAAACATTCCACGCGCCATGGCATTTCCCCAATGCAAAGAAGTCCGGCGCTGCTCCCGAAGACGACTTTATTGGAGAAATCTTTCTAAAGTGCAATGCAAAGGAGATTATCGAGAATTGCGCAGCAACCGCGAGACAACTTACCGCTCAGGCATATGGACCAAAGGTGGCGATTCCGGAAATCGTCCTGCAGGGCCATTTGGAAACCACATTTCCGTACATTCCATCTCATCTCGAGTACATCATCGGCGAGGCATGTTTACTGTAATCTAACAAAGCACTACACTACGCGTACTGACCTTTATAAGCTACTCAGGAACAGTATTCAAGCCATGGTCGAGCGGCGAAGACGTGACGACCCCCCACCAATCGAAGTACTGATCTGTGAAGCTGCGCAGCATGTCATCATTCGCGTATCAGATCAAGGAGGTGGTGTTGATCGAGAGATCTTGCCATATCTGTGGTCCTTTGCCAAAGGACCGCGACGAACGAACAGGCTGGAGAATCTAGGTCAAGTGCCGAGACTTGCAGCTACTATKCAGGAGCTGCAGCCCTCGACTCTGGACAAAAACATTGGCAACACCGGCGAGAAATTCGGCAGTTCCTTGTCCTCATTGTCAGTGCGACCTCCGGATCTCAAGCTTGGAATGGGGCTACCGATGAGCAAGATCTATGCCGAATATTGGGCTGGAAGTCTTGAAGTCCACAGCTTAGAAGGTTATGGATGTGATGCGTTTTTGCAGATCAGCAGGCTGGGAAACAAGAACGAGGTGCTCAGCACTCGAGCAACGATGGACCGGCTGTGAGGGAACCACTACACGGTAGACCCTACCTATGTAATCTGGTAGACCCATAGATCCCGTTTGGCAACGGGATGGTTGCTGGTAAGTTCGCCAATCTTTCAGGTGTGTGCTCGTGACTACGAAAAGCTGATGTTAGGGCAAAGCACCTACCACCTTCCAGTATGTTTTGGAGTCCGCGGTTTCATTTCTACTTCCAATGGGCCCATACTACCAAATGTTCGTCGCAACCATCAAAATAACCGTCGAAGAAGCCGCGAGCATGTGCTCCTTATATGCGTCTTGCGTAAATGGGATCGGCATTGCTGTCGCTTTACTGTTCGCTGCCGATCACGCCGATTGCTGTTGGCTTTGCTTTTCCGCCCGGATGTTCCATCAGATTTGGCGATTGGGGCAGGATAACATGCGATCTTGACGAGAGTAGTATGCGCACCAGATTCAGGAACTGAGCAGTAGAATTCGGCAAACCATACCTAACGAAATTTTGTTGAAACAGCAGCAGATCAGGCACGACGAAGTGAAGCATTTCAGTCGGCAGACCACAGACKAAGTAATGGTCCATTCATAGCTCGGGCTGAAGAAAACTCGAAACTTCCACGATCCTTATAACGTGAAGTGTACCTGCCGGCCTCTATATCAAGGAGAGCTCTTTCTCGGGCGATCTGGGTCTACTTGCTTCCTCATCTTTACTCCAACTCACAGAAAAGACATCAACACGGGAATATTCATCCGATGCAAAACATGGCGTCACAGGCAGAGGACTTTAATGTCCTGTCCGACTACATCCTTTCCAAGATCGATATCCACGTATCCGGAGCCTGTGGTCCTGGCCGCACGCAGCCGATCGAGTGCTACTATCCGGTCCATCGAGCATACAGTGAGAACATCTCCAAAAAGCATGCGTCCATCGATGATCGTTTGAAGGACTTCATACCAGGGGGTGTGCCACGCCCGGTGGAGAGCTTGGCTGCTCGAGAAGGTTATGGTCTAGTGTACGACCGCGATATCGTCACAACTTGGCGCCTGCCAGCCATATTGTCTGCGTATGAGATCTTCTTCTGGGAGAAAGAGTTTGAAAGAGCGCTTGGCCGCAACACCATGCTCGTCGTTTTGGAAGCGTTCTACGAGGCCAACCCGGCACTCAGTAAGCCAAAAAGTCTTCTGTATCGGAATTCAGCTGACGTGTCCCTGCAGCGGGTAACTGTAACGCCTTTGAACTTATGCAAAGATTCCGGGGCTTTGTGGAGGGGCTTGGTACGCGCATGCTATCCGTAACCGTCTCAAGCATTGTCATCGATATGATTGCGAGCTTCCAGCGCATGAAGGATGGACTCGACACTGAACCATTTGCTTGGGAAAAGCGGAACATTGTTCGCACCCTCCACGAGTTTGTTCTCACACGTGAGTGCTGGCAGTATGCGCGAAATCAAGAGCCGGCCCTGGAGGTTACTTTTGGAGTGACTGGTGGACGTCGTAAAAGCAACCGCCGCCAAGTATCTGAGGAGATCATACTGCAGTTCGACTACAGCTGGAATCCTCCAACGATTGGATTTGAAAACCTCCAGAACGTCGTCTACGAAAGTACATACTTCGTACTCAAGCCGTCAATAAGCATGTCACGTCCATTCTCGGAGCTGCAGCACCTCACAATCGAGCACTACATCGGGCCTACAAGAAGTTGGCTGCAATAGGACGGCGCCAACGCTTCCTTCCAAGGACTGATACCCTGCTCAGTCGCACCAGTGTTGGGCGTCCAGCGTCTGGATACTTACACGTTGTTACTGGAGTTGACAACGAAGGTCACCAAGCACTTTCCAGGCGGCATCAAACACGAGACCATCATCAGATGCGCCTTGCCTCTTACTGTCAAGCGCCACCCAGACACTTGTGAGAACCGTTCCACCGCCATGAGTCCGCTGCCTTCGCCGTTGAAGTCTATGCTTCCACCTGCCCCACGGCCCGACGCGTGCAATGTCGAGGTCCGCATGGTACGAGACATCACGCTGCATTCCGATCTTGAAGAGGTCTCCTCCACATCCGAACGCAGAGATTCGGGACTTGCTTCCCCGCCGGAGTGTCCTCAGACGCCGTGTCGTCGTCGGGACTTGGGAGCCACGAAGGTCAACCGCCGTGGGAATCTGGATTCAGACAGTGACGCCAGCTCACCCGATCCAACGCCGCGGGCTGTAAGCGTGATACTGTCCCCAGAGAAGCGCCTTCTTGCGCCAAGTCCCACGAAACGACCCGCTGCCCTGAGAGATGTGGAGTCTTCTTGCAACCGAACACGAACCGCCGCACGTCCAGTTCGCGCTCCGCAAAGTCCGTCAGTTCAGCGAGAATACAAAAGCCCTAAAGTGCAAGTGTCGCCGTACATCTGGACAATGACTGAAGCATCCTCCTCTAGCGGTGCGCCCGTTTCCCAGGGGACCAGTCAAATCCGAGAGCCTTTGGGCGAACTACCCGTCTCCTTTGATGAAATTGACAGGCGTGGGCGCGAGAGTGCCATCGCGGAGACTCGACAAAATTTCCGCAACCCCACAATTGACTCGCGTGACGCAAGTCCCTCAATGTACACGCCCACGAGCACTGCCAGAGTCGTACCGCCGCACGTGTGCTCACAACCTGCAGAACTGTCCGAAGAAGACGTGAAAGCTTGGCAGAGGGGGATTCAACGAAATTACCAACAGTCGCTGGAGGACAAAGAAAATAACGTCGTGTTGCAGGCGGAAACTTGGAGTGATGATGATGAAGAATGAGTGCAGGTGATTTTCGAGTGGTTTGACGTACTTGTCGTTACAGGGTTGGAAATCGGGGTAGACGCGGGAGAGAATGTGATGCCACACGAGTGTGCTGGTCTTTGGCGTGAGAAGGTGTTGTGCTTTCCATCGCTACGGCGAGAGTGAGGCAACTTCATCTCTGGCACGTGCTTTTCAGAGCAATATKAGTCTGTCACGCGATGTAGGTTTCAATCAGTCTCCTTCTTATTTGGCTGCGCGGCTTCACCTTTACGTTGCTTTCACCATCCCCACCACATTTACAATTCTTGACAACACAAACATCATCACTGATTCACAAGGTGACATTCCAATTACCCAATCTGGTTCTGTGGCCGAGACGACTCAAACCGGGACAGCAGCACCCTGCCTAATCCGCCTGCAAGCTGCCCGGACACAATGAGCTCTGCTACCATCATACAAATCATCTTGGCAATCTTATGTGGGTAGAACTTAGCCATTGTTCCTGTACACCTACTGACGCTTCGAAGTGCCCCCCGTGGCCGTGTTCACCACCGACGGCTGTGGAGCCCAGCTCATCATCAACGTGGTACTCTTCGCCTGTTTCATCTTCCCGGCTGTGATCCATGCACTCTATCTGGTCTGGGTCGACAAAAAGCACAAAGAGCGAGTGTACGTGGTAGAGTACGATGTGAGGTCGGACGGAAGTGGGGATCGTCGGGGTAGTCAGGACAGTCGGTTCAGTCGAGGCAGTCGTGGAAGTCGGCGTGGTCGTGATAGAAGGGAGGTTCATTTTGAATGARTGAGGTCCGACTGAGCGAGTTGCTCTATGACGGGGTTGGGTCTTATCGGACGGGTGAGAGCTGGCTTTTGACTGTCATGGGGTTTTGTGACTTGCCTTGCATCGGCGGAGAGTACCTTGGGGAGGTGAATGATTGTTACGAGTTGGAAGTTCTTTTGCTTCGAGCTGATAACGATTTATGACGACGAAGGAATGCATTACAGGGAGTTCGGTGAGCATCTCTCAATATCTCTTTTGTTACACTCCCTGTCATCTAGGCGTGCTAGAGTTCTATGCTGGGTGTTCAAGTCTGTACTGCCGTCGAGCTTCCCTGATTCGGAAACGGACTTTACCAACGAAGAAGGCTCCAGCGTGCCTCCCCCGGGACCACATTCCCAAGAACAAACTTCAATCTTCCATCCCTGCTGAAAGTTCTGCATCGGAGCAAACGCATCGATTGCCCGGTCGTAGTTTGGAGTGAGGCGTCTTCTGCTAGCAGAAAATAGACTTCAGAGGCTTTGTTCTTGCCCTCCATTCTACAAACAACACCTTACTTCGATGGTGCTTCAAAGCGGACGGTTTGCTGAGGCAGGTATATTTCCGACTCTGACTCATCAACCTTCCTATTTCGTCGTTCCTCACTTACCAACGAATCTGTGCAGTCAACCTCGTTTCAACCCCGAACTTCCCGGAACCTCATTCGAAGAATTCAGTCCGACGTCGAAAATTTCCAACGAAACCACAAAGAAAAATGCCTGCCCGCTCTTCGGATCGTTATGGTCTGGGAGAGCCTGCCATGCTAGAGAAGATTGACAAGCTTTTCGCGTGCAATGTTGGAGAGCTCGTTAATCTGCCGCAGATAGTCGTCGTTGGTGACCAATCCTCTGGAAAAAGCAGCGTTCTAGAAGGCCTCATCAAGAAGCCTCTTCCTCGAGACAGTGGCCTCTGTACCCGCTTCGCGACTCAATTTGTCTTCAGAAGAGAGCTGAAGGTCAGCATCTCCGTTTCCATCATTCCCGATGCGGATGCTACCGAAGACCACAGGGCCAAAGCGAAGGCCTGGGAGAAAATTCACCTGCAGTCTCTGGACTCCGATGAGTTCGTCAAAATTATGCAAGAAGTAAGTATGGTTTGCGGTGCAGCCGTCTTTTGGACGAGACTAATAATCGAGAAGGTACACGAAGTCATGGGCTTATCGCGAGAAGGAGACTCAGGCGCGAAAAAGCCAACATTTTCCAATGATGTCCTTCGTCTCGAGATCGCAGGTCCTGACCGGGAACATCTCAGCGTTGTAGATGTTCCTGGTATCTTCAAGAGCACGACCGACGGCGTGACAACGAAGAAAGACATTGAGCTCGTCAGACAAATGGTCCTGGGATACATGAAGAACGATCGCTCTATCATGCTTGCAGTTATTCCCGCGAATGTTGATGTTGCTACTCAGGAGATTCTGGAAATGGCCAAGGAGGTAGATCCTGAGGGTGACAGGACTCTCGGAGTACTAACCAAGCCTGATCTTGTGGACAGAGGTGCAGAGCCACGGGTGGGGGGCCTGGTGAATGGTAGCTCGTACAAGTTGAAGCTTGGTAAGTGACGATCAGGATCTATCAAATGCATATGCTGACTTGCATCAAGGATGGCATCTTGTTCGTAACCCTGGCCAGCAGGATCTATCCGACCCATTGTTGGACCGTGCAAGCTTGGAGATGGACTTCTTCCGCTCCACTTCACCATGGAACAAGATTTCGAAGGACAGGGTCGGCGTCGAGTCACTGCGAAGCAAGCTAAAGGAGATTCTCGCCGGCCTGATCAAGACGGAGTTCCCAAAAGTGAGTATCTTCGTCAAAATATTATACGCCCACTGACAGTCAATAGGTGCAGCAGGAGATCCGCAAGAGGCTCGCAGCCAGTGAAAAGTTGAAGAGTGCTCTCGGTCCGGAGCGTGAGAGCTCTGCTGCGCAGATGGCTTCCCTCACTGAGATTGCCACAAAGTTCCAGCGCCTGGTTTCCTTGGCTCTCGCTGCGAACTATGGCGCAGACAGTGTCTTTGATACAAATTCCTCGCTTCGAATTGCTCCATCGGCTACAGCGCRGATGACTGCGTTTTCAGACGACATGGCACGCTACGGTCAGGAATATGCATTTCTATCGTCAGACCATGTTCCTGGTAGCAGTATCGCCGAAGCTGTAGATCTTCCTGCTCCGGAAGGCCGCAAGATCTTCCTCACCAGAAAGCAGGATGATATCGACGAGCTTGTCGATATTCTGCATCCTCAGCAGGATKTTCCTCACTCCCTCGAAGGCTCCATCTTGCCATGGCTCTTGAAGGTGTACAGAGGCAACCGTGGCTTTGAGCTGGGTACGTTCAACACAACAATTTTGGCCACGGCCATGAAGAAGCAGTCGTCGAAGTGGTCCGATATTAGCTTGGCCTATGTTAGCGACATGATCGTCATGGTTCATAGGTTCATTAAGACCGCTTTGCGGTCTGTGTGCCCAGACGTTGATATCCGACGCGCTCTGTCCAGCATCATGAGCGACACTCTCATCGGACGCTACCAGAAAGCCATCGTTCACGCAGAATTCCTGCTTCAGATTGAAGGCGGCGGAACGCCGATGACTCTGAACCACTACTTCAATGAGAATCTGCAGAAAAGGTAAGACAGTCTGCTCGCAGCTTGGTAAGTATGAGGATGTCCCTACAGGTTCACTCCGCTCAACAGATCCTTCGTCACTCTGAACGGAAGGATTTGTTGATGAGGAGGTTCCTAGTGGCTCTCAAGATGCCAACAGCGTTGAGAGAACATTCTCGGGAATATGCCGAAAGTTGTTCGAGACTTCCGCTTCTTGAACAATGCTCATGGCGATGGCTCAGTCTGCGAACATATTTGCTGAACAATCCGCTAACGTTTCTCCAGTCGCCAAGGAAAAGTCAAAGCTGCAATGCAGAGCAAGGCCATGAACCTCACCCAGCAGGGGTATGGTGAAGTCGTTCGTCTCGACGACGCCATGAAGGGCCAGTCCATGAGTAACGAGCAGCACATCATCCACGACATCCACGACATCCTCCAGTCGTACTACTAGGTAACGCGCAAAACGTTTGTGGACAACGTTTGCAAGCAGGCTACAGACCATTTCCTCCTGGCGGGTCCGGAAAGCCCACTTTATCTGTTCTCTCCGATGTTCGTCAGCCACCTTTCGGCCGAGGAACTTGAGAGCATCGCAGGGGAATCGTCCGGGATGAAGCGGGAGCGGACACAGCTTCGCAAGGAAATTGAGAGCTTGACTGAGGCGAAGAAGATTCTTGCGAGAGCTTGATTATGTCGCCTATCATTGGGTTTCTGCATCATCGCATGAGCGACACGGCCGGTTGAAGGCGCTCTGGCGGCTCTAGATCATGACAGGTTCGGTGAGGCGACTTTGAGATTGTAGAAGGTTTCTGGGAGTTCTTTGCGGCGAGCGGTGGTCTGAGCGCGTGATTGGTGCGAGTCTCAGCATGTGAGACATTCAGATTCTTCTGCGACGAATTCCCGTGAATAGTAGCAGCCTCAGCTTCGAGCCTTGGGTCGAGAGTTTGAAGGACTTTACGTACGGCCCAATGAGTCTTGAAGCACGTACGATCTGCTGCGTCCCGCCAGTGAGTTTGGTAAGCCTTGTCCAATGTTTTCATTTTCATTCCCATTGCCGTTTTTGATTGGAATCACCAGACATGTTCTAGACATCGTCACGGCACCAGATGATTGTGAAGGCCCTCTCCAACTGTGCAAGCGACTTTGGAGAGCCCATCGATTCCTCTCAGATCGTAGGCATCAGTGACCAGGTTCAGGAGAAGCAATGTGCTGGAAGAGAGGGGTCAGTTCTATTACATCGACCATGAACGAGCGTCGTACCGCATCCCCCGCGCTCCTTCATTTTCGAATGAAGTTACAGCGCAAGCATTGAGACATCCCTTCAAAAGCTTCAAGGCGGCCATGAAGGCAGTGACATGAAGTTCGGGAGGATCGAAGACAAGACCGCGGATCTCGGAGTGCGAATTGCTGCATGGATAGAAGTGTAGAAGCGTTTCAGATTTGGCATTATCTCATCATACACACCTGGCATGTGTTTTACATAGAAATGCACATCCGCAACGCTCATGCTATGCTGCTGAGGTAAAATTGTCGCTGTGGGCTGTGCTGTATATCTCGGTCGCCGCCGGTAACGCTATTTCCGCCTCTTTGCAACATCCACCGACGGGCGGATGGCTGGAATGGGTCGTCAATGATGTTTGAAAGTCGACTCGTCGTCAAAAATAATAATGCAGTCGTAAAGCGTGGAGTCAGTTCATGATTCACCGACGTAGACCCACTTCTTGTCGGCCTTGGTCAGGCCTGTCTGGGCGAATTGCGTGCCCAAGGTCTCTTTGATGGCGTCGTGTGTGAGCTTCGGAAATCTGCATCTACGATTAGCTTGGAGTTCGGTCAGGCGGCTGACACGACGTACCTGGCCTTCAGTCCTTTCTGGAGCTCCAGTTTGCCAAGAGGACTGTCAATAACAGCCTCCTTGAACTCCGCAAGATCCTCCTTGCTCAACGTCCGCGGTGCAGGCTTAGGTCCGCGCTTAGCGCCCTGATTCTGAGACGCCGCGACGGTGGTGATGGGTCCGCGATGACCCTCAGTCGCTCCGACGAGACCGGTCTCTGGAACATTCAAGCGCGGCTGGAGTGGTGCTCTAGGGGGTGGCATTGATCCTCCCGGGGGTTGCATAGCAGTGCTTTGCCAGTACGCGTCTGAAAAGGGGTCGATGGTCATCTCGGTGAGACCTGGAAGCATCATACCAATCCGCATCCCATGCATTACGGGTGGCTGTTTGTTGGTTTCGATACTCTCCACGACATAGAGATGGTGTGCTTCATTTTCCCAGCACAAGCCGGTGGTCTCGGGGACGAGTTCTCCAGTGGCAACTCTACGCTTGCTCTTTGCGTTGTCTTCCTCGTCGTCAAGGAAGTCGTCAATCTCGTTGGCATCGCCTTGACTGTCTGCCTCGTCTTCGGCCTCTGACATGATTTCTTCGTCGCCCTCCTCTGGCTCCTCCCACTCTGCCTCCGAATCGTTGTCATAGTCTGTATCGGGTCGTGCACGTATAAACGGATTTCGCCGGACCCGGTGGAGTTTGCGCGGCGAGCTGATCTTGGTATATGTGCCAAAGTATGCGGGTCGCACGTCCTGTTGAAATTCGATGTGCCGTATTGATGCTTTGCGTAGATGGTCCAGCGCATTGTCTCCGGCGTGCATTCCCGTCAAGTCAATGGGCTGCTTCACAGTTCCATCGATTAGTCCCACTATCTCCTTGATACTACGGACAGGTTCGCCACGTGTTGTGCCGGGCTCGACGGCAAAGTAATGAGCAAGTTCCGCGTAGGAGTCCGCAATCCCCAGATCAAACTTCTCTCGYAGAGATGGATCGTCCAGCTCGTGGTCGAAAAGGTCCGATGTAGCGCTCGACTGTTGGGGGAGTGGTGCAAGAGTGCTATTTGTGGGAAGCATGAAAGGGAGAAAGGTGCGTTGATAGTCGGAAAGTCCAGCCCGTTTGCTCACAACAGGCTTCTTTTCGGGCGGTGGGGTGCCTCGTGCTGGAGATGCTGAGATTTTGATCCTCTCCGCTACCGCGTCGTACGGCTCGAGAGACAAAGACTTGCGCCTAGCAGTGCCTATTGTGGTGAAAGTGTTAGCGGGATGTCGCGAGCGCAAGAAACATGACACTACAGCCGTACCTGGTTGGCTCTCATTGCCATCGCCGTCTTGTCTCGCTGGAGTGGCGGGBGTTTGGAAGAAATTGCCGAGTCTCATCTGCTTTCGCTCCTTTTCAAGTTTCTCATGAGCCTCGCGCTGTTTCGCGAGTTCCTTCTCCCGTTTCTTGGCTTCCTGAACAAAACACACGTTAGCCCATAGTCGAAATCAGAGTATCCATGCGAGCATTTCGCCCCTGATAGCAAAGCTACGAGCATTCAAGTGTTGAATCGACGTACCGCTTCCTCGGCCTTCTGCCGCTTCTTTTCATCGTTCAAGCGTTTATTCTCGTCCCTGATGATCTGCTGTTTGGCCTTCTCTTCCTCTTTGCGTGCTTTTTCTGCCTCCTTAAGCGCCTTCTTCTCGGCCGTCTCGCGTGCTTTGGTGTCCTTGAGCCGCGCTGCTTCCACTTTCTCCGATGGTGTCAATTTTCGTCGCTTTGTAGGAGGTGGTCCAGATGTAGATTGGGGAGCCGCTGTGTTCGCAGGTCCGGCCATTGGGTTGGAATCAGCGCCATTGTTGCTGATTGTGACTTCCGCAGCACTGCTGAGAATGCTACTGGAAGCTGGCGACGCGGCACGTCCCATGTCGTCGTTGTTGTTACTGGCGTCCGGACTTGCATTACTAGACTCCTCAGTGTCGGGTGGTGTGGGCATGATGAACTGGTTTCCTTTCAGATTGAGTGGCTTATCACCGTCTTGATGCTCCTCCTCAGGTGCACAACGTTTCCGAATGTTGGTCTCGGGCGGAGAGGAGACGATGTCGTCCATTGAAGGGGAAGCGTTGTTATAGTGTACCCGAATGTTCCGTCTGGTTCTTGAAGTGTTGTAATCGTGGGGATGGTGTCTGCCTCGACGCGTAGGTACGCGACTTTGGCTTTGGCTTGGCAAAGGGTCGAAGTTAAAGCAGTTGGGATCCACTTCTACCTCACGTCCTTCTTGCATCTCTTTCGTCTCGTTCAACATGCTCCTTCTGCCATTGCCAACACAATGGACGACGACTTCGAAGAGCTCCTCTGCGAGAACGAGCTACTTCACGGCTCATCCCAAGGGTCGCTGACCGATGCAGCTGCTAATCTGTCGTGTGTCGAGAATGGGGGAGAAGACGTGATTTACACATCCCAGAACGTGTATGATTCCGCCCATGATCAGAACATGGTACCGCGAGCACTTTCAAGCGAGCTGACTGCTGCCGCCGTGTCCGATCTTGCTGTTTGCGACCCCATTCAAAGGACTCACCCCAAGTACACCCCATGGCGTAGCTGAGACCTGCTCAGCGACTGACATGTACAGTGCGGACGTGATTGACCGGATCGAAAATGTGTTTGAGCAGATTGCCGATGCGATGCTGAACGAGAGGAAGCAAATCAGCATCACCTTGAAGACAAGATTGCGAGCATCAACTGACATCCGGCCTGACGAGGATCGCATGAAGCGGCTCTCCTTTCCCGGCAAGAGCGCCGATGAAGCATGGAGATTCGGTGAATACCTGCTTATTCGTGGACGATCGCTGGGCATACTGACGTTCAAGTAGCGGTCGTGATACGCATTCTTGAGCTCATGCACGAAGCGCTTCGAAATGATGTTGTCATGTCCAAAAGGTCGATTCACTCCTCTAAGGCTTCCATGGCATGCTCACTCTCACAGGGACATTTACTACAGAGATCCCGCTCTTTTCGGCAGTCAAACTCACGTTGATCGCTACGTCGACGACATTGCCTTCACATTCGGTGTCACCAGAACCGCACTCAATGTTACAGCCGTTGCCAAAGGCTTGGTTGCTGGTGCCGTCACTTTCTGCCGTAGAGACGGCTCAACTTTCACCGCAGCTGGTGATCAAGACGGTGTTCTCGTACCTGCTCTCAAAGACATACTCTCCGTTGATATGTCTACTGTCCGCTGGGTATTGGTCATTGAGAAAGAAGCCACATTCCGTTCCATCGCTGCCTCCAGCTTCTGGGAGCATATCGCAACCGAAGGCGTCATTATCACCGGGAAAGGCTACCCAGATCTTGCAAGTCGTGCTTTATTGCAATTCCTCGGCACAGCATCTCCGCGAAATGGCTTTGCATCTCCGCCGGTGTACGGACTGGCAGACTTCGATCCGGATGGTGTGGCGATCATGTCAACCTACAAGCATGGATCAAAAGCTTTGGCGCATGAGAATAAGAGTCACAGTGTGCCGCAGTTGCAGTGGCTGGGCCTACGCAGCAAGTCTCTGCTGCTTGATGCAAATGACTCGCATGTTACGCAAGAAATTATGATGCTTACAGCCCGGGACAGGAGGAAAGCACTTCAGACGATTCAGTACGGAGGCATTGCGGGCAATCGCGTTGACGGCGAATTGGTGGCGGAATTAAAAAGAATGCTCATGCTGAATATGAAGGCCGAACTGCAGCTGCTCGATGCTGTGCCTGGAGCAATGATGAGGTTGCTTCACACATTGTGCAACACCGCAAATGTTTAAAGCGCCACACTGGAGGGAAGTGAGTATTGATTCTTGATTGTTGATCATCCAATATCAAAGAAAGAGTCCGCAGAAATGGCTTTCGTGGGAAGCTTCGACACATGAATGATCTTGAGAACCACCTGCTTTGAAGTACATTGAAGGAAAGTAGGTATGTTGGAGGAGAATGACAACCTTGAAGGAACAGTTTGCACCCTGTGGGTCCGCGACGCCCCTCGGCCGACCTCGCTCAGGGGTTCGGGACGGTTTTCTGCCACCTCACCTGCAGGTCGGTCCTCCCGACATCGTCACACCTGCCAAGTATTAAGACCCAATGTCTTCATTGCAGGCCTCTGCAAGTCTTTTCACACAAATGATAGGCCATGCAAGGACTGACAGGGATCTTTCTTGGTCACCAGGCACCACACTCCAGAGGGTCCACTCGCACTTCATCCTTCAGGACCTGCCTCCCTTCTCCTCTTTGTTTCACACCTGCATGAGATGCACCTGTTCGCATGCCGAAAGTCATGCGCTGTATGGAGCAGACGTTGGCTCCCTGAGGATTCAAGCGCTGCGGTGCGTTGCACGTACCCGATGATGACTCTTCCGACGCAGTTCAATCCCAGACGCATCGACTCTGACTGGAGACAGGGCCTTTACAGCTGGCAATTTTGATTAGGTGTGCCATGGTACCATCGTGCTCTGCAGCAGGTAGTTCTGTGCCTCCAATAGGTAAGTTGGCTGCTGACACCAGCAGCGGTCAGTGGTTTGGATATGATGTGTATCCCGACGATGCTGCTCTTTTCTTGGTGTTCTTCACAGAACAGCACAACTATACTTGTCACTCCATCCGTACACTTCTTCAAGATGCTGGCTGTGCACTGCTTTGGGGCGATTGCCATGTGCCTTGGCTCACTTACAGCTGCGAGCAAAGCACAAAACGCATTGTCTCCCTACGGTCCGTTATCATGTCTAGGCGACAGTACAAGGTCTACAAGCGCGAGCTATCCGCAGCTTCGAACGGCTCCCAGGAAGAGAGCCGTAGTAGGGGCCGCGTCCCAGTTAGTTGCAACTGTGACGATCACCGACATGGACACGTCCACTGTTTTTGTCACTACCTCGTAAGCTAATAGCGAGACCCTTGATGCCATGAGCAGATTTTGACCAAGAGCAGATCCATTGCCTACACCGTCTCTACAGCGACCATCGTGTTCACCTCAACGAAGACTACATATACTCCGGCAACCTCTCTACCCATGAGAAGACTGCGACATGGACCCATCGCACATACGGACGATACAGCTGACATTACTGCTGAGATCAATAGAGCTGCAGAGGCAACATTGACTACTACGACAGTCAACGCCGGTCTCACCATAACATCCTTCATAAACGTTGGCGCAACACACTTCGATCAGACGGTCAGCTCGACAATTACAACGACTTTGATGCTCCCAGCACCAACTTACACGTACGCGGCCGCTGTTAATGCTGGCTGTCAGAACACCCCTACCGTGGACACGCTGCAGCTTGATCCTAGCGTCACAGACAAGAATGATGCTGTCACGATGTGCCAGGATCATTGCTCTCAGAATGGACAATGTGCCAGCCTTGTTGTTCAGCATTTGTTTCCGGACTATGGAGATGTCATTTCGGTTTATAAGTGCTTTATGAATGGGCAGAACTTTGATGAAGGTTCGAATCTGTTGTGTGGGCTGGCAGAAAACGTTTGGGGAGCAGCAGATGCATATGATGCTGTTGGAAGAGGATTGCCAGACGAGTGAGCTTCTCACTCCATGGTCGCGTCGAGGGTCCATTGATCCGCTATCATCATTCGAAAGAAATCTGTTCATTCAAAAAATACGTTCTCGACATCATGCCAAATTGGCGGTCGTTCTGCCTACTCTGCGCGCATTTCAGTGGATCATCAGAGCCGTTCCAACATCTTATCACTTTCCAGAACCAAGCTTAAACATCGRATCGCAACACCAAACACCATCGCTGAGCAGCCCCAAATCTCTTGTAGTTGCGGTGAAAACAAAAAGCCAGCCCTCCAACTCAAACAACGGAAGATCCCAAACGCTTGTACACCTCTCACCCAAGACCACCCCAAGCGCCACGTATACGCCTTGCAAGCTGAATGTCTTTTTGCATAATCGTTACACGCTTCGCGTGGATGGCGCACAGATTCGAATCCTCAAAAAGATGTATCAGAAATGCTTCTGCTGCTTCTTGCAAAGCCTGAATCGCTTGTGACTGCCATCGTGAAACTTCCGATTGTGGAGGCGCAACGTTCATACAGACTTCTCGTACCTGTCCCAAAATGTAAGCGATTCATCCTCGTACAATGGTATTTGGGGACGAAGTCGTACCAAGCGTGAAAATGGCAGTTTTGCAATCAACAACTCTGTCGATTTCTGATACCTCCTAATCTCTCTTAATGCAACAGTCCCAGGCTTGTAGCGATGCGCTTTTCCCGGACCTCGTCCTAGTTCTTGTCAGTTCGATGCGCAAATATGCATCTTCAAGATCGCATCATGAACTATCACGTACCTGCAGCTCCGCTACTTTGTCTTTTCCCTTTTGGGGTCGTCTTTCCAACTGATTTTCCTCCCGTACTCGCTCGTCCTTTGCCCGTCTGTTTTGTGCGCGCCATTTTCTACCAACTTTTATCGATCCTTGTGCCCAGCAGCAACAGTAAGTTCTACCAAAGGCGAATAGTTTTGCGCGACAAAGGAACCAGCTTTAATCGTATCGTCCAGCAAGCGAGTGAGGACTCAAGCCAGTGGCGCACGCGTTGTAGCAGAGTCGTTTCGCTGTCGGAGCCGGTCGCGTCGTCAATCGTGAATTGTAAGTCTGCCAAATTCAAGTCCAAGATGTCGTGTTCAGCAATTGTCGAGATTGCGCTGCATTCCTCGCGATCTTGGTCGCTCTGTTGTTGTTTCCTTTCGCGCATCATCCCTGCAACCAAGCCACGCTTCCGACGGCAGGTGCCGTGTGGGGATGGAAAGCACAGCCGCATGCACGATTACAACGCCTCCGACCGATAAGCRGACCAGCCCAGCGCGCAATTGACACCTCGCTTTCTTTGTTGCTTGCCACGTCTTGTCTTACTCGCGCACGTATACATCTGCCAGCTGGCAGTAGCGAGCTTCCAATCTCGAAATACGCCCACCCGCATACTTCCGCACCCTCACCACCGCGAGACAATCACTAAAACCCAACTATCCATCGGTGGATTCATTCCAACTACGTCAGCCGAAGTCGAACGGACTCAACAACGAGCAAACATGGCCGACGCGGTGGGAATTGGTGCCGGCGGCGCACTTGCTCAGGGACTCCCGCTTGAGCAGTGGTTTATGGAAATGCCCCCATGCACACGCTGGTGGACGGCGGCGACGGTGATCACRGGGGTTTTGGTGCAGTGCGAGATCCTTACACCATTCCAGCTGTTCTACAGCTTCSGTTCTGTCTTTCAGAAGCAGCAAGTATGTTGCGTGTTGGCTTCTTCTTCTACGACAAAGCTGACCATTCACGTCCAGTTCTGGCGATTAGCGACGACCTTCATCTACTTCGGCCCTTTATCGATGAACCTCCTCTTCCACATCTTCTTCATCCAACGCTACGCACGAATGCTCGAAGAGGCAGCTGCATCTGTTGCGCACTTCAGTTGGCTTCTTGCCTTCATTTCCGTCACTCTCCTCTCCATTGCGCCGATGTTCAGCCAGGCTTTCCTCGGAACAACGCTCAGCAGCACATTGGTGTATATTTGGTCGAGGAGGAACCCAGATACGCGGTTGAGCTTCATGGGACTTATGGCGTTCAAGGCGCCTTGGCTGCCGTGGGTTTTGGTGGCCTTCAACGTGGTGCTTAATGGACATTGGCCGAAGGACGAGCTGTGCGGGATCGCTGTTGGACACAGTAAGTGCAAACCGTGAGACAATCCTTAGGGAAACGATGGCTAACAGGGCGCAGTCTGGTACTTCTTCAACGACATCTATCCCTCAGCACACAATGGGCACCGGCCGATGGACCCTCCTGGTTGGTGGATCCGGCTGTTCGAGGGCGCCGCACTACCAGCAGCCACCGAGTCTGACGTACATGCCGCGGCTATCAACCGCGATATTCCTGCGCCGATGGTTCCTGGTGTTCAGTAGACGTGGCGTATAGGCGGAGGACATCTTGATGAATTGCATTGCATTGCTACGTACTTTGAGCGAACCACATTTGGTCATGAGTTCCAGATTATAATGAGGTATAGCGAAGAAACAAATTCCAGGGATTTACGAGAAATTACAGGACCTTCTTCTATTCAATCGGTGGCATTCAAGTCATATTCTATTTTCGTTCCGCCGGTGAGTCAAGCATGTCCTCTGGCTGTCCGAGTGACTGTTGGGCGCTTTCGGATGTCGGACATGTTGATTCRCGACCACTCGTTGGCTTTTGCGCAGGCCCAACTCAGTCGRGCTGCTGTCCAGAAGGCAGGGTTAGCTGTAGGCGCTTACCGCAGCACGGACATCATGAATCTATCGAATCGGATCAGTAGATGAGCATCTCAAGGGTGATATGAGCATTCTCCTGGCATTTTGTCGTTGTTGCAGTTTCGGTGCCACTTCAGCGACATAGTAGGCCACGCATTCCAGCTCCTTCCTTAATAGGAAAGTGGAGTTATGGCCTGGCAACGTGAGGCATATCAAGTCGTCAAGTCCTTCATATAGTGTGTAAGAGTCGCCACTTCTATCAATTACGTGCCGGAGATGAAGCTGAACACGATCTTGAAGATCTCGAACCTTCTCACCGTCACCCACCGCGTTGCAAAAGAAGGGTCATCTGATTTGCTAGCCCGGATTCGGCGCTAAGTTCGGTTCATGTCCGGCAAATTTATTACAGTACTTGTTTGTTTGTAGTTTTTGGCATTTCAATCAATGGGCCCTTGTGGTCAATCGTGTACGATTTGCGTTACATGGCGTGTCTCACGGCTTCGGCCTCGACGGTGTCTCCCACATTGACTACTTGCGAGCTTGGGCTCAAACCAGCGCAGTCACCTTCTGCACTTAAAGACGATCACTCCGGTGGTCGAGTTCTTTTTGTCAATCTATCAACTTTGATATTGCTTTCTTTTTGCTCAACTCCAGGGCGCCAAGCCGACAATGAAGAGGTGTTTCTTTTGGTTGTTTTGCAGAGTGACTCGTCCTCATTCTTGCTGCTGATACAAGCGAGGGTTCGAGCCTCAAACCAGGGTTCGAGCCACAAGCCAGGGTTCGAGCCGCAAGCCAGCTGGAGGGTTCGTTTGCTTCTCATGTATGACGTTTATCTAGGTCGGGCTTGCTAACGTGCATCGTCTCACTTAAGCAGATCGCGGTCCACAAGACGAATACGTGATAGACGCGAATAACATAGTGCTTCAGGAGTATTGAACTAGCTATTGCTAAACTCTCCGTGTGCCAAGGGGATTCCTCGGGAGGTCAAGCTTTGTGGAGCTTCCTCGCCCGGGCTATCGTCGCCAGTCGTGAGATCGAACAACGCAGCAGCTTGGCTCATTTGAGGCCCCGAAAGTTGGTTCATCTCGCCACCATCATCCGCTACCTTGGAGTCCTACTGCTCTCCAACAAATAGACCGCTTGGACCAGCTGGAACACCATCAGTCAGCGGAGCAATCAATTTGCAATGGGAGATAGGTTGCTCCTACTGCTTACACTTGCCGTTTGATGCACCGATCAAGACCTATTTGTCGCCTCCAGTTCCGGCGTTAGACTTCGCCTCGCTCTCGCGACGCTCGATCTCGGCCAGAGCAGCACCGGCCATCTGCTGGAGCCTCTGATGGGCTGGATCGGCGTAGGTCTTGTGCGCCTCGCGATATAACGCCGGAGGCTTCTGCTTCTCCGCCTCATCTCTCTTGGCCTCAACATCCTGCGCCTCGGCCTGACGCACCATGCGCTTGATGTACTCTGTCTCGTTGGGAAGCTCCTTGTTGTTGCTCTGAGCGTCGCGGTAGAYGCGTCGAGCTGCGTTGGCTGAGATGTTTGTTAGTATACTATTCACGCTTGTTCGAAAATACAGACATACCACTGCGTGTACAGTTGTACTTCGATCTCGCTTCCTCGGCGGCCATTGCCCAGAAATCGCCCTCGTTCTTCGCAACGACCTTGTCACTAATCATCTTGACTACAACCTTCTCGATGAATTCACGGTCCAAGGTATTGCCCAGATCATCGGACATCGAGCCACTCATGTTTGCGATCGATTCGAGGGATCTGGTCGTTCTGCTTTGTCTCGAGTGGTGTAGAGCTGCTGAGATACTGAGATCAGATCAAAGTGCCGTTGTCCGAGAACGATGTATCGGAGTTGGATCAGTGGTAGGAGAGTGGTGAAGAGAAGATCCGCTCTTGGATAGTGAAGGCTGCTATTTAATGTGGCGTGAGCACTGCCAGTGACTCGTACTGTGAAGGACAATTTTTCGTGTCCACGGATGATTTCTTTGTTCATCAGGCTGCAGCGCATGCTACTCACTGTGTCCATTTTCTCCGTGCATCTGGTAAGACATGTAAGATTCTCGGAAATTTAGGGTTTTCGGATCATGCCGGTGAGTGAATGAATCTAGCGCCTTTCCGGCCCATATTCCCGCTCGCACCAGAACATGCTCACATATCAATTAAGTCCATGCTGTCCAACTGTCAGAATGGGAGAACCGTGTGCCAATGGAGAAGGGCAGCAGCTGAGGAAGTAGATCGGTCAGGTTTGAACAGGTGGAACGGTTCTGCGTCCGGACCAGATCGATTCTAACCGATTTCCTTGTCATAGTACGCAACGGAAGCTCAAGCCTCTAGTAACGTCCATGATTTGCAGGTCGACAAAAGTGCCTTGATTCAATGATATGATGTTTGTGGCCGCAGTTCCATCCACGGTCAGAATTAATGGCTCTTCGGCCAATAACACTTGGACATCTCATCCGGATTCAACTGCTCCACCTTGGATTTCTCCAGACTGCGAGGACATCGCTTTCTTGAGACCCCACCCCACAACACCTCTCCGGAGCGCGAGAGAACATCTTTGCAAAGAGGCATGCTCTATTCTTCCATGCGGCCCGATCAGACCTGAGACGGCCATTTACCAGCCGCTGTCCGATATCCCGAGTAGAGTCTCTTCGATGATTCAGTATCTTCTAATCACACCACATCCATGCGTACTCGTCGTTGTAGACGAGACGAGAGACTCAATCCTGTAAATCTCCAGCTTTCAAGCTTCAATGTTGGGTCTGAGCATGCAGGACGAACGGACTAGTTGTTCAGGGTACAATGCATTAATACGACAGATGCGCTGGAGAACTTCTATTGCATTGTGAAGACATCCAATGTCCATTGATGAGGTGAGGTGATGTTGACATCTCCGAGGTCGGCCTTCTCTCTCCAGATATTTCGTTCCGAACAGGGATCCTGGTAGTCTCAGAAGCTTGGCCACGCGGAGGACGTTGGCCTAATTGGGGAAAGCGTGGCTCTGAGCTTTTGAGACTAGGATCCTTGAACACCCTATTTATGTGCCTCGGTGCTCGGCCATTGAGCGCGAGTTGCTTCTCAGTCAGACATGGACTGCGTGTCTTTTTCGATGCTTGCATCCACATGTCGCACTCATCGACACTCTAGTGTAGCCATCGAGGGGAGCGAGCAACGGCCAGAAGTCCGCTGAGTCCGTCACCAGACGGCCAGCTCCACCGAGCAGACGCGATGGCGCCTTCAGACACCAAAGATCCCTTCCTGCGGGTTCCATGGATCGCTAGCCAAATCGGACGCCCAGATGTGATTTGCAGACCCCCCAAATCTCGCGAACCCAAGGATACCTCTGAGGACTCGCTGTGGGCTGAGACTCTGAAAGATTCGCGCACCATCAACTCGTGCATCTGCTTCTACCAAAAGCCCGCCAGTGGTGTGGGTCATGCAGAGGAAGTCAGCACGGCCATGACCATTGGAGATGGCTTAAATGGACATCCTGCCATCCTTCATGGTGGAATAACATCAACAATGGTGGATGAGGCCATGGGCATGTACCAGATGATAAACAAGGAGCTCGCTTATGAAGCACAAGTTCAGAGCGGAAAGGTAGATGGCGAGTTGCCTCCGGTTGTTTTGCATGCCTTTACGGTAGAGCTTAACATCAAGTATCTACGCACTGTGCAAACTCCAGGAAACGTGGTTATAACCGTCAAGAGGGTGAAGGTGGAAGGCAGAAAGGAATGGCTAGCAGCGGAACTGAAGCAGTGTACGGAACATGGAGCTGTTGAGGTATGCGCAACGGGAGAGGCACTCTTCATCACACCACGAGTGTCACCACGACCGTCCAAGATTTGAGTCGACTGAGGAAGGACCAATGACCACATAAGGACTTTGGTGGAAGCCGTACCGGTTAGTTCAATTTCTCGGCGGTGCATGATGATCCTTTCTATGCCTGAGCTGCAATAGCTTTACCACTTGCATATGTGTGCGCGAGAAGCGAATAGTTTAGACCAACGTCAAGACTCCGCTTCAAACCCACAGGATCCTTGAGACACATGAACGGAGCCACGGCAACCTGGTGCGCATGTTCCCGATCAAATTAAGAAGGCATCAAGCAGCAATCGACGCACAAGCATCGATCGACGCACAAGCATCATGCCGCTGGCTTCTTCAACGCATTCATGTGGGCCATCGATGTCAACACACACCGGTTTAGCAGTAGCTGATTCGAGCGCCATGCTGCCGCATTGTTCTGATCGACAGTAAGGTGAGGCTTTTTGTGCCCGGTGAGACGACATGCGCTGATGACCGCGAAAAAATGTGCCTCAATATCTCACGACATGCGCGATTATTTCGTTTCCAAATTGACGTATTTGTGCTGTTGCAAGAAACTCAGCTTTGCGTTGAATAACGACGAAGTAAGGTAGCGGGCGTCAGCCAATATATTCCGATAAGAGAGCAAAAGGCAGCGAAACAGCCCTGAAGCGAAACAAGCAAAACGGACCTGGAGTAAAACCCGGTCGCGAAAGCCACACGCGTGGTAAAAAGCGTGGCCAGCACGCGATAAGGAAGGCGCGGGACGTCGCCAAGTGAATGATCGGTCCTCTAACCAAAAGTAGACTGTCGATGCGAAAGTCGGGGTATGTAACATCCTGGCCCGCAATCCTACGGCTTGGTTCTGTAGCGTCACCTCTTATCTATCACCAGGTGCCCATTGGGCGTGTCTTGGGAGACGCCAATCCATCACACCCTCACCCTCACTTCTTCTACTTCCTCCAGAAATATCTGTTCCTCGTCTGCGACAATCACCTCTTCATGGATGTTGAAACTGGAGACTTGGCACCGAAATCCAAACTCAGCCACACGCCGAGTCGCGATGATGCCCATTCACTCGAAGAAATCGGGCATATCAACACGCTCTCCAAGAAGTTTGACCTCTGGTCTATGCTAGCGTTGGCCTTTTGCGTGCTTGGAACATGGTCGACTTTCGCACAAGGTCTTGCAAGTGGCTTATCAGCGGGCGGCCCGGTCAGCATTCTATGGGGCTTATGTCTCGTCTTTGCGTGCAACATATGCGTTGCTCTCTCTCTCGGCGAGCTCTGCAGTAGCATGCCTACAGCTCTTGGTCAGGCGTACTGGGTCAATCGTCTATGGGACACTCCCTCCGGACGATTTGGAAGCTACTTGTGCGCATGGATCAACACCTTCGGCTGGTGGACTCTCACGGCCTCTCAAGTCGCGTTTATGACCAACTTCATTCTTGCCCTCAAGGTCATGTTCAAAAATGAATGGAGCGGAGCCTCTAAAGGCTGGGTGCAATTCCTTCTCTACCTTGGGATAACGCTATTGTTTACGGTGGTGAACTTGACAGCTTGTCGCAGAGATCGTATCTTACCGATATTCAACAGCTTCGTTGGCGTTTGGTTCGTCGGACTCTTTTTCATCTTCTCGCTGGCCTTGTTGATCTCCGTCGGTACCAAGAGCGGCCTGCAGTTCCAGCCGGCGTCGTTCGTCTTCGGTACCTGGCTAAATCAAACAGGCTGGAATGATGGCGTCACTTGGTTCTTAGGTCTTCTGCAGGGCGCGTACGGTCTCACAGCATTTGATGCCGTTATTCATATGGTGGAAGAACTACCATCTCCCAGGACGAACGGTCCCAAGGTTATCTGGCTGGCAGTTCTTTGCGGGGCCATCTCTGGGTTCCTCTTCATGGTCGTTTGCCTGTTCTGCATTCAGGACTTGAAGGATGTGCTCGACGGTCCGACTGGTCTTCCTTTCGTGGATTTGATGAAACAGACGGTTGGTCTTCAAGGCGGATGTGCTTTGCTATCCCTCTTCGTCTTCAATGGCTTGAGTCAAGGCGTGAGCATCGCTACATCCGGCAGCAGGCTGACGTGGGGCTTTGCAAGAGATGGCGGCATCCCATGGAGCACATACTTCTCTCACGTGGATCCGGTGTGGAGGGTTCCGGTACGAGCGCTGTGGCTACAAGGCGGTGAGTACTGTTTAGGCMCATTGACGTTGTGAKCATTGGTTTGCCACAACTGCAGATCCTCTTTCGTTGTACGTCTTTCTCTGAGCATTGCTGACGTTTTCTCTTTCGKATAGGCATCATCGGCCTTGTCGGAATCCTCTATCTCTTCGCCAACAATGTTTTGAGCGCCGTCCTCGCCGTCTGTACCATTGCGTTAACAATATCATACGGCATGCCCATCCTCACGCTGCTCCTGGTCGGTCGCGACAAGCTACCTGCAGGCGGAGAATTCCACCTGGGCAAATTCGGTCCCGTCATCAACTGGGTCAGTGTGATTTATTGCAGCGTTACAACAGTATTCTTCTTCTTTCCCAGCGAGCCGGCCCCTGCTGTGGCAGATATGAACTACGCGATAGCGGTCTTCGCAGTCATGATTGTGGTAGCCCTCGGCTTCTGGCTAGTCACCGGACGCAAGACGTACTTGAAAACGAACGACGCTGCGATGAGGCTAGAAATGGCAAGAAGGCTGGAGATAGACCCGATCTCCACCACTGTGTTGACGAAAGATATCTGAACGCAATCCATCAACGTTTACCAATCACCCTGACTTCATGCAATACCCCTGAGTCCATGTTGCCACCCAGACCCGCCGAACCACGTTCGACTACCTCACAGCTCCACACCTCTCCCTATTACATTGCCACGCAGCACGCTTTCTTCCCTTCCTTCTTCAAATTCTCCCGCTCAAGTCGTGCCCGCTCCTGAAGGTCTTCGTTTCGAACTTTGGCACGCTGACACAGAGTCTCACATTCCATGGTAGCGCGGATCTTMTGTTGATATGCTCGAACAGTCGCTAATGCGAGTGTTCGATTGCCGGTCGCGATTAACTCATTCATGTTCGGGGCAGCTGGAATGGCAGGATCACCTCCATTACCAGTCGGGGCGTTTCTTTCTTTGGGTTTTGCAATCAACTGTCGACATCTTTGTGCGCACTGTTGGAACTGGGTCTCAGGAGAGGTGCAGAGGAAGTGTTCAACGTCGGCGAAGTCGTCGAGGATGGTTATTGGGGTGGCCATGATTTGGGATAATCAATGATTGTCTGTTTGAGTTGATCTACCAGAGCTCAAATGCAGACAAGTCTACGGGTCACGCTCATGCACCCGTTCACAGGCCGATGGAGAAGGCGCGGCTCGTATAGGGTTAGGGTTGGGGTAGTGGAACATCAGCATTTCTGCCTGTTTAGCATTATTCACGACACACATGACGGTTGAATGCAATTTTAGCTCAAGTACCAATTTTACAAGGAGTACTCCGGCCTGCGTGTATAAGTCAGTCGTCGTGCTCGTTTTTCGGCCCCTGAGTGTGCAATTTGCTGAGAGTGTGCTTCTGATGCAACGAGGTAGATGGTCCAACGGCAGAGAAGCACATCGTTCGGACGTGAAATAAAACGTCAGAGGTCTGACACCGTCACATACTGCTTGGCATAACTGACAGAGCATTCACTATGTCGGGCATTTCATTGCACTGACCACTGATCTCTTTGCTCCGTAGACCTTAACCGCACAGTCTTGCCAGCCCTAGCTCCTGTGGCAGCACCCTCATCCACTGCGGCAATCCCATTAACAAACACGAATCTGATACCACTAGCAGGCTGCTTGGGATTCGCATATGTGGCCACATCGCTCACGCTCTCGGGGTTGAAAAGAACCAGATCCGCTCTCAAACCTTCCCTCACTAACCCTCGATCTCGCATCCGAATGACATTCGCAGCACGGCCAGTGATGTGGGCCACAGCTTCTTCTAGACCGCCATCAAAAACCGTTTCCGGCTCGACTTCATCATACGACTCACTGCTGGATGCGTGGTAAATATTTCTCTCCTTTCCAACTGCCAAGTCACGGGCATAATGTCCCAGATATCTCGGAAAAGTTCCCCATCCCCTGGGATGAGGCTTTGTTGAGGTGAGAATTCCATCAGAACCTCCTGTATGGCGAGGATGGCGCATGACCAAGCGGACGTTAGACTCGTGGCCTGTGTGCGACAGGATCGTGCTGTTGAAGTTGTCCTGCTTCAGGATATCGATGTAGACATCGAAGGGATCCTGCCCCTTTTCTAACGCTATCTGCGAAATTGTCTTGCCGACATATTGAGAAGCCAAGGAAGCATTCTGCACACCTCCGATCTCGATCAAGTCCCAGTGCAGAACACATCCATGGCATCCGTCTGTTCCCTGGAGCAAAGCGAGATCTTTGATCTTTGCTAGCTGTGCCGGATCATCGAGTATAGCAAGAGGATCGTCTGCTGAAGCCACCCAGCTCGGCAGAGTTGATGCCAAAGTGGTAGATCCGGCCAAGTATGGATATGTGTCCAGGGTGATGTCAACACCCAAAGAGATTGCAGCATCGATCATATCTATTAATTCATTGGCTCGCCCGGTGTTTTCTTCATAATTCATCGTGGCATGTGTCAAATGTAGGCGAACTCCAGTCTTCTTGGCCAGTTCAATCATCTCGGCGTACGCTTGCAAAGCACCTTTGCCATAAGATCTAGTGTGTGGACAGTAGTATCCTCCATACCTCACCACTACTTCGCACAGCTGTGCAATCTCATCGTCCGGCGCGAACATACCAGGCACATATGTCAACCCGGAGCTCATACCCACAGCACCTTCTTCGAACGACTTGGCCAGAAGCACTTTCATAGCATCGATCTCATCCTGGGTTGCCGGGCTGGAGTCCCAACCTTTGACGAGGATTCGCAAGTTTCCTTGGGGCACAAGATATGCTGCATTTGTTGCTATTCGCTCTCGATCTAAGACATCCAGATACTGTCCGACGGTCCTCCATCGATCGAAGAAATCAGGGGGATCTGATGGATTTCCGTTCCAGCCAGAAATCTGCTCTCGAATTCGCCCTATAGTTTGATCGTTGATTGGACTGTATGAGATTCCATCTTGTCCGATGACTTCCGTGGTAACACCTTGGGTGATTTTGGCATCATGTGTAGGCGTGTGGAGGAGCGAAAGATCCGAATGGGCATGCATATCAATGAAACCGGGACACAGTGCCCATCGTCCATTCTCGCAGTCAATGATGCGGGTTTGGCTTTTTCTTGCTATCTCAAGGTCGGAGGGTGTGTACGAGTTGTGACCTTTTCGTATTGAAACGATACGGCCATCACCAATGGCAACGCTCGCAACGAAGCGCTGTACATCGCCGGAGCCATCTATGACAGTGGTGTTGAGGAAGATGACGCTCATTGCTGCTGCGTAGGCTGGAAAGGTGTTTGAAAAGGTGAGGGCAGATAGACTTGTGACGATAGACCAGACAATGTATGAAGCTCGATAAGGCGCAGCCATAGGCTACCGAGGTGTCGCGATGTCGGGCAAGCTTACGCCTACGTTGCCCGGGTCAGTCGTACACATTTCAATACGTTTGTTAGCTCTACGAAGCAGACACCAGGTGCAGATAAACGGAGCGATGGGAAGAGTTCCGGTCCTGATTGCTCAAAAGAAGGGAAGCAACATACACCGAAGAAATCGAGCGATCCAACTTTAGATACCAGCGCCATTCCGATGATTGCCATCGTATGTGGGTATTAGACAGCGGAGGAAGAAGTTCGATGAATAGAGAAGACATACGCTCAATCCAACTGATTTCCAGGTCATCTCACCGTTCCATTCCATACAGCCTCAATCAGAGTCGACCGCCTCTAAGAGCGCCCTAGAAGCCTCCCTAGAAGCCTCCCTAGAAGCCTTCACTTCCTTATCAAAACATTGAGGGCATGWTCCCAATTCGACGAAAGCATTCGTTCTGTACGCCTTCAAGCTGTTCGAAGTTTAAGATCAGCATAGATTCYAACTACGGCACGAAGAACCAACAGCTACTCACCACTTTTGAGGCAGAATCGTGGCCCATGGTCCAGCGGTATTGCAAAGAACGGTCTTATTGACTATGTGTCCGCATTTCTGGTAGGTGGTACTATCCTTGTGGCACATGGTGGGTGGCTCAGGCAGTCTAGTTGTGAGCGTATGTTCAAATGTTTTCCCTCGTGTCTGATGCGACATGTGTTAGTGTCTGTAGCATTCATCTGTTGGTAGCTGGTATGTATACCTTCTGTGGAGGTTAGACCGAGTGTTTTTACCTGCGAAGATGTTGAGAATAGGAATCGTTGCATTGCGATTAGCACAGCTTGATTAAGTACTAAAAGATGTGARCATAGAGCAAATGCATTGGGAGAGCAAACGGTCGAATGAGTAGAATGCCTGCCTCGAAGCTTCTTGTTTGACTAGAGTCATCAAGCCTCAATGCTTGCGGCAATCAGCAACTGGCATCGCGTTGCTCGCAAACATTGGACCTACCTCGTGAAAGGAATCTGTCGTCGAGGACTCAGCGCATCTTGGTCCTATCAATGATCCCATGACTTGTCGATTCCAATACCAGCCCGACTCACCAAGATATCGGTCTTGATACAACGCTCCACCCCGGCCCAGAGAGTGGTCATTCTACCAAGTTCCTGTCAAAGCCAGATGTACATTACTTCTTTCTATAGCCAGCTATAGCTTCGATCCACCCGGAGGCAAAATCTCAATATCTCTAAACGGCACTCCCAAGAACTGATAAATGAAATGAAATCTGTCATCAAAGTCAGCCCACACTCACACAGACATCTTCATCTTCATCTTCATCTGCAATCCAATCCACTCACCGATCCGACCCAAAGAAAGGCTCCTCAACACCCTCCTTATTCGTCACAAACCACCACGGAGCACCAAACCCACCCTTCTTCAYAACCATAGCAGTCTCATCATTCAACTTCTGCTTATAGACCGGATCAGTGCCCGCCTTGACAATTTTTTGCACATCCGAAGCCTCGAAATGTCTAGCGAGACATTCAGCCAAGACATCCGGTTTGGAGATATCTTTGTGTTCCTGCCATAGGAATACCCAAAGCTCCAGGAAAGCATCTTCGTATTGGTTGTAAGGGTAGTGGTCCTTTGTGTACAACATGCATCGCATGGGCTAGAGGATCAATCAGCAATGATTATCAGAAAAAAAGGCACAACGTCAACAAGAATCGTACGAGAAGAGACATGATGGGAAAGAATGGAGGCGCCGAGATTTTTGGACTGTTGAAGTATTTCAATCCACGTGGCATTTCATAGTTTCCCAATGCGGCCTTTGCGGGAAGAGTCCAGGGTGGTTTATTCCCACTGCCAACATTGACACCCCCGAGAAAGACGGGGTGGACTTCGATGTCGACTTTGTGCTGTTGCAGAGCTGGTCTCTCTTTTCGGAGCTTTTGAAGTGCCAGGTAGGACCAGGGTGAGTCTTTTATCGATGAGTTAGATCGGAATGTTGGACTCGGGGATGGCGATGGCACTTACTGCAGTCAAGCCATACGTCAATCTTGCCACCAGCTCCCATGTTTTCTGCGTTTGGGCAATGAAACCGTGATGGAAGTGATGATGAAGGTGATTATTCCAGTCTCGAAGGTGATGTTGAATGCTTTTGACCTCGCGAATTCTTGCCTCGGCTTCCATGTGATCACTCATCCACCGAGAGTCTATGTTACAGTAGAAGACATACAGTACAACTGGCCACATCGATCAACTGATTAGATTCTTGTAATTCTATACAGATAATACTACATGTTGATCGTCATCTGGTCATGGTCGCTCAACTTTCTTCGCCCTGCCATTCCAAACCTCGACGGCATTCGCAAACATCTCCCTTGCATCGACTTTGCTCTTCAACCTAGCACATAGCAAAAATGCACCGCTGAGTTTGYGATGAAGACTATACGTCTCTTCAGGCGGCGGCGCAAGTCTTTCCTTCAACATGAGCCCAATATTGGCCCGTACTCGATCTGTGATTGTTTGATCCTCAAAATCATAAGTTTTCGGTGCGCTTTCCAAAAATGGCTCTGCCAGTGTCAAGATCGAGTCCACGTGAGCTTTGAGCATTTCATTGCTCTCCCTCCCGGTCAAATAGCCAAGCTCGATGGACAGCCTGGCGCAGCTGTCTCGATCGCCCTTGGAAGCTGCAATGAGCAGTGCGACGTAAGGCTCTACAAACTCATCGGGAAAGTCGCGACTGGCGCCAAAGTCCAACAACTCAAGCTTCTTCGTCTGGCGATTGTACAAGAAGTTAGTCCAGTTCGGATCCGTTTGCATGAATCGCCATTCCATCAGTTCTCGCAGGCATAGCCGTAAGATCTGTGTGCCAATCCAGTCGCGTTCGGCCTGCGTCAGGTTTGGAATTTTGGTCACGCCTGTGCCGTGCATGAACTCCGCCGTGAGTACGTCCATACCACTCGCTTCCGTGTACACTTTCGGCACAAGGAAGATGTCTTTCTCATCCCCAAGTAGTTCCTCCTTGAAGCGAATGCAGGCCTTGGCTTCTCGCTCGTAATCGCACTCCCAGCCAAGCTCAGTGCGAGCGTTGGCAATGGTCTTGTCAAGGAACAACCCCTTGGGCAACAGCTGGCTGGCTGTAAGAAGCAGGGACAGATTGTTCAGATCAGAGTCGATGCTGCTTCGCACGCCTGGATACTGAATCTTGACCGCGACTTGCTTCCCATTAGATTTGAGAGTAGCCTTGTGAACTTGGCCGATTGAAGCCGCTGCGAAAGGCTTCTCTTCGAATGAAGTGAAAAGCTCTCGCCAGTCTTGTCCAAGGTTTGATATCAGCACTTGATCGCGTTGCGAGGAAGGCATGTAGTCGGCACTATCTTGCACTCGTTGTAGGATGGTGTTGATAGTCGGCGGCAGAACTTTCGAGTCTTGAAAGCTGATCATTTGCCCGAGCTTCAAGGCCGCGCCTCGCATCCGACTCAACTTTGCGACGAGACGATTGATGTTGCCTTCGCTCAGCATCAAGCTGCCCGAGCTGCCACTTCCTGACAAACGTCGAAAGCTCTCTCCCACAGCACCAAATGCCATGCTAGTCGCTAGCCCGCTGTATTGCCAAAGGCGTCCGAATCGCGTCGAAGGCACCCGAGATTCGTGCATTTCGTTTGGTTTCACATCCTCTGCTGGAACATCTTCACTGTTTGCATTTTGTACATCTTTCGCTAAGGAACTTGCAAGATCCTGCATTTCTGCTTCGCTGGTGGCTGGTTCCGCAGTCGGCGCATTGCCCATCGGCTCTGGAACTTTGATCTTCACGTCGCTTTCGTGCTTCCATCGCTCCGAGGCTCGAACCATTTCCGGTAGCGGCTGCGGTGGAAGCTTCTGTCGCTTGGTGCCATATGGGTTCTTCCTATAGGAGGCCGTCTGTCCAAGCATCTGGGACACTTTTGGACTGTGGAACAAATCGGTTGTGATGCCTTCAGGCATTGCTTCTACCGCCTCTGCGGGTGATGGGAACACATCCTGATTCAGCTCGCTTCTGGGTGTGGTGTCTCCAGGCGCAGCCTGTTCAGCGTGCTCTGGCAGCCTCGCCTGTGACAGCGTTGAGAGATTGGGCGAGACAGAATGTGACCTTTCATTGAACGTGTCTCTGCCCGCATGTGCTGTATTGCCAGCCTGTTCATCCGCAGCGGAGCCTGGTATCTGTTCCCGCTGCTGTCCATCTTGCTTTCGCAGTGAAGCCAACGTCCCATCATCTTCTTGCTGTCCACCTGCTGAGAACACCCGTGAATCCAAGCCCACCTGCTCTGCTGCCGTCGGCGTCTGATGTACCGTCTGGTGTGTTTCTGCCTTGATCCAGTCATTCCCACTCGGTGCTCTTCCGCCTTGTTCACCTCCCCTCGCCGCCTGTTGTCCTTCTTGCCACGCCGGACTCGGTCCACTGAATCGCTTAGCGAGTTCTACAGCAGCTCCAACCGTGACCGTCACTCGATCCGTCTGATTCTTGACCGCTTTGGCCAAGCCAGATGTGCGAGTGAGCAGCTGCCATTGATCCTTGCGAATGGAAATGTGCTGCTTGGTGACTGCTCGACCGGCGCTGAAAAGCTTGGCTGCATCCAGCAGACGTTTGCCTGCCATTTACATGGATATCAGGCTTGTATAAATTGTGTCATGACATGGACTGGAGGTGTGAGAAGAGGAAATTATTGATGAGCTCATTGCAAACGGAATTCCCAAAACACGAATCACTTCTCACGCGTCACCACCTCGACGCCATGCTGATGATCAGAAGTACTGGAACTTGGAATTACAACATATCATTGACTTGAACATTATCATTCAATTCCATCACTTTCATCATAGCATACCCTCTAAAACTTGCTTCTCAGGCTCTTGTCAACCAATGCCATTCCTCCCTCCTTGATCTCATAATGTCGTCCCCGGGCCCAGCCCATCCACTGCGCGAGCACCTCCTCGCCCCCCTCGCCAGGTCTAAGCCCATTCGAAGTCCATCCGTTGCCTTCCACGCCGATTCCCGAGCCAGTCGTAGGGTCTCTACCATCTGCAACACCCTCGGTAATCGCTAACCCAGGCGACGACTTCAACGTCACGATAGGTCTCTGGTCGAAGCCACCCTTCTCTAGGTCATCTTGCGTTAAAACAGGTGTCACGCAAGCGTCGGTTCCATCGTAAATCTTCTCCCACTCAGCCCTCGTCTTGCTTTTGAAGAGTTTTGTAAAAGCAGTCTTTTGCTGCGGCCAAGTCTCCTTCTCCAACCTGTTCTTAGGCCATTGTCCATCATTCGGGTCGATTCCCAAACCCTTGAGTAGTACAGAGTAGAACTGAGGTTCTAGCGCGCCCACTGCCATGTATTTTTCATCCTTTGTCTCGTATGTATCGTAATAAGGTGCTCCGCCATCCAGAGTATTGGTACCACGAGGAGAATCCCACATGGGCTTTCTGGTGAGCATACGGGGCATCGAAGCCAAATGAGCAGAGCCATCAACCATGTTAGCTTCCACGACTTGTCCCAAACCAGTATTATGTCGGTTGAGCAATGCAAGGACAATGCCCATGAAGCACACAGCTCCTCCACCAGCAAAGTCTCCCACAATGTTGGCTGGGGAATATGGCTTGTCGCCCGCTCTTCCCAACATGCTCAACACACCCGAGACTGCGATATAGTTGATATCATGACCTGCCATATCCTTGTACTTGCCATCTCGTCGGAAACCCGTCATTCTTGCGACAATCACTCTTCGGTCTATCTGCTGCAGAACATTCGGACCTAGACCCATCTTCTCCAAGACGCCAGGTCGGAATGGATCTATCACAACATCGACTCGCGGTATAAGGGCCTTTATCAAGGCAATGCCTTCCGGCGTCTTGGTGTTCACGGTAATGGAGTCCTTATGGCGCGTCAATCCATCGTTGGTCGGCGGAGGTGGCTTTTCTGTAAAGGCCTGAGGGTGGGCGCGATCTACACGAAGGACTTTGGCTCCATAGTCGGCACATAGCATACCAGCATACGGACCTGTGCAGCTGTCAGAACAGCTCTCTCCAAAAAGTTATGCCACGCTTGGGTGCTTGTAGCTTACCTGGTGCTAGTCCGGCGAACTCAAGCACGCGAATGCCTGTCAATGGAGGTGATTGTGACATGTTTGAGTGTAAAGGAGATTCAGCGACACACTTCACGACTTACCAGAGATTTACTTGTTGCGTTCGAACTGTCAGTGAAGAGACGCCCTCGGAAATAAGGATAGCCTCGGGAGCTTGAGACCGGCATGCTCTCGAAGCTGGGGAAGCAAGAGGAGGGGAACCCTGTGCTATGCTCTCGGCCCGCTGTGGGGACTTGTGGAGGTGAAACCTTGGAAGACTCGGAGAACCTCATCCTCATCGTGTTATGTTCTCGGCCCGAGAGACATGAACTACTTTATCCTTTGCATCAAAGCGTGGCCACTGAAGAGGAGGACATGTCATGACAACCATCGTTCAGAGCGTCAAGGAACCCGGTGATTGACCAGTATCTCTGATGCCTCAATGGCTTCAAGGACCAAAGGAAATTTCTCGCATGATCAATTTGTATTGCTGAACAGTTATATGTATCCTTCCCAGCACGGATCACCAGAGCCATAGAGGACTGGATTTTGTCCAGCCCCGATCACATGTGGGAAGTGCCCAATGCGTGCTCAGTAGCTAAAAGAATGGACAGGCAGATACTATTCAGCCAAATGGAAACAAATTCGCATCCCAAACAAGCGGCAATGCATGTTGAATGCCCGCAAAACCCCCCAACCCAGAGCTCATCAAACAGAAATCTTCTCATCATTCACATGCACGACCACGGCATGGCCATTCTTTTTCGCGGCCTTGGACTTGCGATGTCTCTTGACAGCCTTCCAGCTTTCGACCAAAGCGATGAAGAGAAAGATACTTCCAGCCACGAGTCCCCATTCCCAAGTGAGCGGCAAGTGTCGGAAGACAACGCGGTTCACCGTGGGGATGTAAATGATGGGGAAGGGCGTGACGAGACCAGCCATGACCGCCCAGAAGAGGAAGCGGTTCTTGGTAACCGTCGAGAAGAAAGAGAGGCCCTTGCGTGAGTCTTCTGCCGGGTACATGTTGAATAGGGACAAGTCCAGATGTTTGGCCTCCCATGCCATGACGGACAGGAGCACGGTCAGGATGCTGTAGGCAGTACCACGGGCGCGGTATGGCAGATCGCACGATTCATCTAGAATGTGTTAGTCAAAGTAGAATTCTTCTAATCCGTTGTTAGGGAAGACTTACTGTAGTTGTGGTTGCAATCCTGGCCAAGATTGCCGTCGCCAACGCCGAACGCGACGATGCAGTAGCTTGCCAAGCACAAACAGCCCATGAAGGTGCCGTAGATGAACTTGTCAATGATGAGTTCTCGAGTGAAGATGCCGCGAGTGGGAGGCGGCCTTAACATCACATCTGCAGACGCCTCCTCAAGTCCGAGGCCAATAGCCAAGAAACTGCTGCTAACAAGGTTTGCGAACAGGATCTCCAACGGCGACAGTGGGAACACCGAAACTCCATTGTTGTCCTTGAAAGCGAGACCAACCAGCAGGAGGATGACCTGTGCGATATTGGAGATGRGCAGATGCAAGAGGAATTTGCGAATGTTGTCGAACAGCCGGCGGCCCTCGCGGATGGCGGAAACGATCGAGGCAAAATTGTCGTCTGTGAGAACCATGTCGGCAGCCTCCTTGGAGACGTCGGAGCCGTTCAGACCCATGGCGACTCCAACATCCGCTCCTTTCAGAGCAGGAGAGTCGTTGACGCCATCGCCAGTCATGACACAATACTTGCCCTTACGGTGCAGAGCGTCCAGCATGCGAAGCTTTGWTGTTGGACTACAACGAGCCAAGACGAATGGCAAGGTCTCCATTTGATCCAGCTCAGCATCGCTCATTTTGTCAAAGACTGATGCAGTCATTACGGCGGTAGGTATGGAAGAGCCAATGACGTGTGGACCCAAGATACCAATCTCGCGGGCGATTGTCGTGGCGGTCTTTAGATGGTCTCCAGTCAGCATGTGAACCGTGATACCTGCAGTCTGACACTGGCGGATGGCACTGGCGGACTCTAGACGAGGAGGGTCGTAGATACCGACCAAGCCCGCGAATGTGAGTTGCTGTTCAACAAAGGCGCGATCAAAGACATGCTCAGTGTCCTCATTAGAAAGAGTCCGATACGCCAGACAGAGCACTCGAAGACCCTCCTCGGCCATGGAGTCCGCTTGAGCTGCAATGACTTTGGCAGTAGCCTCGTTGATGTTCATCAGTGGCAATAGAACCTCAGTAGCACCCTTTGTGAGGGCAACTACTTCTTCGCTCTGATACACGGCCGACATGCGCTTCACCGCGGAGTCGAAAGAATGTTCCGTCAGTAGCCTGAAGCCATCTCTGGCGACAGTATCCTGCTTGCTGCACTCTGCACGCATGGCCATTACATGGAGGGCGATCTCGGTAGGCTCGCCCGTTGCAGTCCAGTGAGCTTTTGTTCCATGAGGAGCAGTTACGGTAGACACATTGCAGAGTGACATGATCTGGAAGGCGCGTCTGAGCTCGACATCGTTGGCGACATCGTTAGCCCAAACTTTGCGACCTTCGAGTGTCAATTCACCGGCAGTCGGATCCAGTGGGTTTGACTCGTTGTGAWCCTGAAGAAATCGTCCGCTGGGGAGAAATGCCTTTCTCGCCATCATCTTGCCCTGAGTCAGCGTTCCTGTCTTGTCAGAGCAGATGTTGGTGACGCCTCCAATCGCTTCAAGCGCTCCCATTTTCCTCACGATCACGTTGCCTTTAGCCATAGCCTTTGAGCCAACCGCCATTGTGATGGTCAGCACAGCAATCAGGGATTCTGGGATCACTGCCACCGCGACACAGATACCATAGATCAAAGTTTCGTCATCGATATCCCACAGATTGACCGAAAAGACGATAATCGCCAGAAGGATAGCCAGACCGAAGAGGAACAGGGCGAACCAGGACAGTTTCACTTGGAGAGGCGTGCCGATTAGTCCCAGAGCGCTCTTGATTCCGTGAAGTGCTCGTTTGCCGAAACGCTTGTACCAAGGACCGGTAGATACCTCCTTCTTGTCTCGAAGAAGGAGCGCAATGTTGCCGATCTCAGTATTCATACCGGTGGCGACAACGATACCCACACCTCTGCCGCGAACGACAGTCGTAGATGAGTATGCGATGTTGATCCGGTCACCAAGAGGGGTGTCAGCTTTGTCCGAGAGATATGACGAGTCCTTGACTGATGGTTTCGATTCTCCAGTAAGAAGCGCTTCGTCATTTGCGAAGTTGATGCTGCTGGCCAAGCGGACATCAGCCGGGACAATGTCACCAATGCCGAGTTGGACAATGTCACCAGGAACCAATTGGTCTGCTTTGATGGTGAGGAGGTTTCCCTTATCTCTTACCACCTTGCAGACAGGCGCTGCCATTGCGAGAAGGGTAGCAATAGTCTGTGGTACTGTTAGCRATTTGCTGCGTAATTTTTGATGCTTCATAAATTTGAAGACGAACCTGCTCAGCACGGTAATCCTGCAAGAACCCAACGACAACGTTCAAGACGATGACTGCAGTGATGACACCCCCTTCAATGTAGTCGTTGGTGCCGAAGCTGAGGGCCATGGCAATGACCAGTACCAAGGTCAAGCTGTTGGAAACTTGTCSGAGGAGGATCCTCCACCAAATAACGCTTCCAGAGGTCTCCAGCTTGTTCGGGCCGTATTGCTCGTGACGACGGGCTACCTCTTCGGTCGTCAAGCCATCCCTTTTTCCACGTTAATTTCAATGCTCTGTGAAAGAGAAAATTGACACGTACTGAATGTTGGACCCAAGAAGGGCTGCGACACTGTCACAAGACAAAGTGTGAGCATGAGCATGAATATCAGTTCCATCTTTGATGTCGACAGAAGTGATTGATGAGTTGGTGGTTGTATAGCGGGCTCCGTCCGCGTCCTTTTCATTCTTCAAGAGAACAGACGCGATGGACGAGCCCGCGCTCGGTATAGGCGGTTCGTCGACATTTCCGCTGTCATCCGGAGATGGCACGCCGCCAGCGTGCTCTTGATGATGCGCTTCGACATCGCAAGTGGAGGTGGCAGAAGATTTTTCCATCAATTAACAAGCGTGGAGCCTTTCGTGGAAGGATCGTGTGTTGGGGAGAAGAAGGAGAAGAAGAGAAGTGGTCGGATATAAAGATGGGGGAGGGGAAGGTTGCTTGTGGGTGGAGCGGAATGTGTCACGCCACTGGAGTAGCTAAGTAGCCAAGAACCAAGAGCTTGACGCCAGGACCAAGAGCTTCCATGCCATTTTATTTGGTAGGTATTTACCTTACCTTACACAAAGGATTCGTGATTCGAGACGTGGCGGCGCATAAAGCATCGGTCGCACTGAAGATAAGGATCTCTGCAAGGGTGAGCATCAGCGGAAAGAGTAGAGGACACTGTCATAAGAAGATCCATCTCTACTTTCTGAACAATACGCAGTAGCGGATGGATATCATAGGTGAAGTTATCTTCCAAGCCTGCAAGGCGGGAGTTTGGAGTGAGGCTGAGGTTTGCGCTAGGCTGAATGCGTCGGAGCACGTGTCATGAGAGGTTCTAGCGTCATTCCATGCGATGACATTGTCCCGAGACTGAGACACCAGACGGGACCAAGACCGGCGACAATGACAACGACAACATATCATCTTGCGCTCGTCCACTCCATCCATCAATGTGTCATCTGAAAAGCACTGCTCGCTGTTCACAGAGAGTAAGCCCAGCTCAACTGGGTCCTTCCGGATAGAAAAGAAAAGATAGGCGGTACCACCGTACCAAGCCTTACTTCCCTCGGTGACACCAGTCCACGATACTCTTGCCGCGACAATCGGCCACTTCTAAGGTAGCTTTCCCTCTCCATGCCACGGGACCGGCGGAGTTCAACGCTGCGTACAGTACCATGATTCGCCCAAAGTCTTATGTCTCTCGACTTCATGGAACGGCGACAATAGCCGTGCGGTATCGCGGCGGTCCTTTCATCAAGGCACAGCCACCACTTCCACGAGGTTCCATGCCAGTGCATAGAATCGTACCGTGGCTTTGCGTTGTTACAGGATAAATCCTCTTGTTTGGTGGGAGATGTAGGCTGCCTGGCTTCGCCTCCGGTTTTTGAGCCAAGGCTGATGGATTCTCTGACTCGACTCATCAATGATGATATTCTTCACAGTAGTTCTTTCCTGATGGGAGACGAAGCTCGAAATCCCAATCTTTCCTCCAAGATAGCAGCGAAACTCCTATCAAGTGGTCCCAAGTCTGCTCAACACCAACAAGTTCTATGTTGTATCAGGCTAGGTACTGAATGGTAATACTGTGGTAATTGAGGGGGCTCTGATTGATTGATACCTCTGACTTTCGGTATTGAATCAACGGCTTGATGCTTACTTCAATCCATCTCGTCGTCTTTGAGGGTATAGCCTTGATGCCAAAGTTGAGAAATATAACCCACGCTGCTTTTCATCGCATACAATCTAGTCATCAAACCCGTCTACAACGCCACATTTCACCTAATAGACAGTTCCATCGGGTCTAACACCGTGCTTCGATTTCCCACTAGCGTGCGAGTGGCCGCTGTGGGAGTCAACACGTCCAAGTCGGCCGTGTTCGTGATCAGGCTGCGTCTCCACAGCGTCCCCTCCTACTTCCTCCCAATCGGGGAATCCATCGTCGAAAAGGTCGGCAAGTTCTTCGTTTTTTGCATCATGAGATGCCTTGTCCCCGGCGTTCGGACCTTCTCCTTTTGCCATAATAGCCTGCCACTGATCCCACTCCTCATCGTTTAGCAAGCACTCATCCAGCACAGCTTCGATCGCAGGGATATCAAGCTTCTCTCCAATGAAGACCAACTCTTGTCTTCTATCTCCGTACAGACCACCAGATTTGATGTCATGATCGACAAGCTCGTCAATCTCTTTGATACCACTTTCCCATTCGGAGCGTGGAATTGTGCAGAACCATTGTCGACCGCCAGACAACGTCAACATCGCTCCTGCCTGTGACCATTCTTTGACACATTAGTATGGAATCATGAAACGACTCTTTCAGACTTACCGCCAGCTCGACCAGGACGGGTGGCGAGGAAGTACTCTCCCTTGGAACGGAACAGACGGGAAAACAGTGGGTGGGCTCGTTTGTTGGCCAGAATCACATCCGAGTCTGGAAGCTCAAGAGGGTCTTCCATGTCTACATCCTCATCCTCATTTTCATCCTCATCCTCATCATCGTCCATGTCCTCGTCTTCAGAAGCATCCTCATCTCCTTCCTCGTCTTCTTCTTCGAAAGGATGCTGTAGGATGAACTTGTCATGTAGAAGAGCAAAAAGTCTCCGGGGATGAAATGGCCGTCTACGCACGTAGATGAAGTTTCGGACATTATACTCCTCTGTCTCTGGTTTTGGCGTCACTGGAGCAGTCAGTAATCATGACTTGCATCGAAGGCTGTTGGATAGTAACGACTCACCCATTTTCTTCCCATTGACTTCTCGCAATGTCATGGCGTGAAGGTCCTGCAGCCAGCCGGAACCTGTCTGGGCGACTTCGAGATTGAACATGCCCGTGTTCACAATATCTCTCACCTCGATCTTACCATAGCTGCTCTCAATAACCTTGGCTCTGTGATTGAGCTTCTTGGTTAAACTCAGCACGCGGTTCCTCTGCTCTTTGGAAACCATATCAATCTTGTTGAGTACGATGACATCCGCAAACTCAATCTGATCAACCATCAGATCGCTAACAGTCCTCTCATCCTCAGGGGTAACATCGTTACGACGAGCAGAAAGCAAGTCAGCTGTCTCAAAGTCATGAAAGACTGTAAAGGCATCAATCACAGTGCATGTGGTATCCAAGCGTGCAAACTTATCAAGACCTCCGGCTTCCTTGATCCTAGTAAGACTGGCAAGCGTCGCTTCGTCAAGTCCCTCTGGTCCCTCTCCCATTGCGGAAATTTGTTCGGCTAGACGTTCATCGAATGTTTCCGCGACCTGTTCCGGCTCACTGATGCCACTGCTTTCCACAATGATGTAGTCAAACTCTGCGAGTTCTGCCAGACGTACGAGCTCTTCGAGGAGATCTCCACGGAGCGTGCAGCAGATACAGCCATTTGCAAGGGACTTTGAAGACTTGTGTCAGCGTTGGAGCAAATTCCTGGAGACTCATTTATACCTACAATGACTTTCTCCTCTGTCTTGGTCAGGCGATGAGTTCCACGAATGAGATTCGCATCAACGTTCACCCTAGAAGCATGTGAGTACTGGCGGCATCCTTACGATCTGTTGACTCACTCTCCGATATCATTGACGATCACAGCGATACGAAGGCCATGTTCGCTCCGTAGAATATGCTGCAAAAGTGTTGTCTTTCCACTCCCCTAGCTCTCTTTCAGTAAATTTCACAAACATTGTTGGAAGAGCACCTTACGAGAAAACCTGACAGCAATGTGACTGGCAATGCCTTCACCGGAGCCGGTGCTTCTTTGCGGGATCTTGTCAATCTGGTGTTCTTGAACGCACYATTGCTCTTAGCTGTGAACTTCGAATTTGCCATTGTTGTGTTTGTGAGAGGCTATGGATGGAGTAGAACTGCCGCAACGAGAATTGAAAAGATTCGAAAAACTGTGTGTGAGTTTGCATAACAATCACCTCAATGGATGACTTGGATGGACTGATGTAGGCTTCGATGGGTGTGGTCTATGCTTCATATCACTCCTGCTCATGGCTTTTTTCTCCCCTCGAATCAGACACCGTACAGACCATCAAGGTCTGGAATAAGAGCCGGTAAGAACATGCTTCCTCGGTCGATGTTCCGACAATCGGACAAGCAAATGGCAGAGCTTGGAGTCGCTGAGAAGCATGTCCTTATCGTTGAAGCTATGTTCGTCGCTTCGATCTGGGATGATTCCAACTCTTCGCAAGGTGTCCGCCGTGCAGCTCTCTTACGGACAGACAGGCCGACCATCGATATGTTTCAAATCCTCCAGGGAACCAAACGCCTAATCTTTTATCTTGATCAATCGTAGCTTCTCGTCTAAAATTACTTGACATTGATGTGTATGCAAGCCAATCTAAGTGTTTTATCGCTCAGACAGACATCAGGGAGAGTATTAGGACATATAGCAACCGACCGACAACTACTGCGAACAGCAAAGACTCCCAACGTAAGGACTTCTTGCACAATTCTTGACTGCATTGGATTAGATGCGGTCGATTGCACCAATCATAAATGAGCTGTAATCAGCATTGGCCATCCATTCACAAATTAAGTTTTACTCATCACCATCAAGGTGCTCGTCAAGCTTCTCCATCAAGGTCCAGCTTGTGTCCCTCTTCCACGTACTCCGCGGAGGCTAAAGTCTGTCCGGCCTTGGCAACTTCATGTTTATATTGACCACTTTCAAAAGGTGTTGTTAACAGCCATATCTAGTGTTCCTTGTATCTATTGCTATAGGGTGGATTAGCTAATGCTACTCCACGATATAGGCCCTTAAAGTATCGAATATTATAGCGTTCTCGTGCTTTAGCATTAAATCCCTTATAATTATACTAAATTAACTCTATCTATTGCTTAGCTTCAGCCTATATTATACTACTTACTAAGGTAATATAGAACCTAAAGTCCTCTATAATATGCTTCTCGTCGCCGTAAAGAGGCTTAATAAGGTAGAGGTCTAGTAAGTTTAGTAGCTAGTCGATAAATTAAATCCCTAGCCTCTTAATCTCGTTAGCTATTAGCCTCCTTACTTTATAATAAAGAGCTACGTTGTCTTTAGTTATATACACTATATAGTATAGATTACGACGTTATAGTTCCTATACGTAAGGGAATAGCTTCTTTATATAGATCCCGAAAGCGTACTAGACGAAATTAATACCTCCTTTACCGTAATTACGCTCTAGCTTTTTATAGGGAAACAACCGAGCTAGAGTAACCTTATATTTAAAGCCTTTTAGAATACTACCTTTGCCGTTCTCTTTTAGAGGTAGTACTATATTATTAAGCTAGATTTAATCGTTTATTAACCGTAGGAGTGTCTATTTAGGGCTATGTTCTTTATAATAGCGTTATCGTTAATTATCTACTACATCCTTTAACCGTTACTTCTAAGCCTTTAACTTATCTATTAGAGTATTAGTATCTTTAAGCTCTTTACCGTTCTAAACCTTATAAGGTCGTCGTATACGTGTATTATAACACGTAGCGGCTTATTACATCTTTTTAAAACGAGGGTTTAACTAGTCTACGTATAGCCGTGTTCCCTTCGGTATAAGGACACGCTAAGGGCTAAGGGCCTCTCTAAAACTAATTAGTGTCTTATCGATAATAACGATAAGTATTGTCTCTAGATTAAGTAATTTAATAAACTCGTAATAGTGCTATTAAGCCTATAGGTCTAATTTTACGAGAGCTAGCTTCCTTTAAGTAACTAAGGGAATAATAGGCCTTTTATCGTAGCTATTACCCTTATAGTAAGCTTTGCCTTAAAGAATATTATATACCTATCGATTATCTAGTAGTTTAAGAGGTTCTCGAAGGCCTAAGAGTATACTATATCGAAGGGCCTTTACTACTCGATTAGCTGCCTTAACCTTATGTTGTTTATTATATATAGTCCTTGCTTTTTAACGTATCCGGTTAGATACTTATAATCTAGGCTAAACACGCTTCGGACGACTACTCCGTAGAGCGGCTTAATAATTAGTAATAAGTTAATATATTCCGGAGCCTATTATTCGCTTTTTAGTACGTTCCTATACTTTTCGAGCACTCTTAGCTATAACTCCTTTAATTCTCGACGTAATTTTAGGAAAAGAGATTTTATCGACAGCTCTATATTAGATAATTCGAACGCGCTTAAAGGGAGTTAATTACGACATATAGTTGTTATATTATCGCGTTATAAAGGTTGTGGTATTAGGGTAAACAAAGCTTAAAACACGCTAAGCGGACAGACTTTAGCCTCCGCGGAGTAGTCTTGCTATTACCGTTAATTACTTTTAAGTCCTGTTAGAGGGCTTCGAAGACGGACATCTTTGCGATGCAGCTCGGGATTTTTGTTCATCGGCATCCATTCCTTCACTTGACTGAGTTTACGCTAGTTGATTTTGAGGGTTAGGGTTGGGGTAGTGAGTGAGATGTTGGAGCAGTCGCTTTGCGTTGACTCTGCACCTGAACTCGGTCTGATTCAGGATCAGATGTTAAATGTAAGCCTTGCTAACGATGGACAGACTCACTGGTATCTTTGTAATATCTTGACGATCGTGGAAAACCTGTCGCCGATGTGCAAGTGTGAAAGTTCACAACGATATTGCTGCGTCAATGCATGCGGTAATTTTCACTCTCGGCTTGATGCTTATACGCCTCCGTATGATGTCGCATGAGACCTACTTCCTGCTCAGCAACTCATGCTCTGTTTATAAACTTCTCCTTTGCTACACCCATAACAGACGATATGTTACTAGCAGCCCATTCAGCTAAGACGAATGGCTTCCGTCCGTAAAGCATAGAATGGTAGAAGCTTGACCCGCTGGCCCGGGTCTTCTCATCCACCAGACGGAGTCAACTAGACCTGCACCGCCGCAGCCTCGTGTCAGATTCCATAACCTAGGAAGAAGGTCTTTGTATGAATATACATCTCAACCGCATACGACATAGACACTGCAGTCCAAAGTGCCATCCGTCTTTGTGTTTCGATCAGGTACGTTGAAAGGCTGGCAGTACAATTTTAAAGCAGGATGAACGGACAGTCACTGCGTGTAGTTGAGTCCTGCCAGGTCGAACGCATGTGTTGTCACTACTTGTTGTGTACGTACAACGACTCACATGCAGCGTCACCCCCATCCGGAACGTACGGAATCTGTGGCTGGTGACACGGCATGCGATCGCCTCGCAATCTATTCGACACTTATCCGCGCTTCGTTGTAAGGGACAACAGCCTATCGGCTTTTGTCAATGGACCTTTTCCAAGTGTTCATAGTCCGTCCTACCTCGTATGTATCGTCCTAAGACTATCCCAAAGCAACGTGGCCCGATTTCATAAGAAGCAGACTAACTTTCATACTATGCTCTCTTTCGCCATGCTGTGCAACCTCACTGATTGGAGCAACTCTACTATTACCTGACATGCAGTGGTGGACAGAAGTGGCCGGCATACTTGCACAGCTTTTCAGCTTGCTGCTACCGTCTGCACGATACGCAGATTTTGGAGAAAATGTCGTAGCTCTCACCAGCGTTGTGTACCTCAAGCCTGTCTTTGCCACGTCGCTGTAAGACGGAGGTCGGGTGCATCGGTAGGCAGCGAGCTTGATTCATCGCTGAATTGTCCCTACTTGGGAAGACAGCGTTCGAAGGTGATACGCAAGTAATCCTCCAAGCGGTCGCTAGAACTTCACAAAAGAATATTGAGCTTTCCGTCTAACGAAAGAAGGCAGATCACGTTGTTTCTCCAGCGACTTTATGTTTTACTTGAGAGAAAGCTGAGATGCGCGAATCTTCCTTTGTCCGCGACTCGCCATGGGAAGTTCCGAGATCTGAACGCTCAGGTCTAGGATCTTGCTCAATGTTAGTTTTGGTTGGGCAATAGCTGGTTGAGGTTCAAGATATCAACGGTTGATAAATATGAAGTTGTTCGGCGCAAACGTCAATGGAGCTGGTGCCGGCCATAATTGACGGTTAGCCTTGATTCTAGCAAAGCACWGAACCACAGGTCGTCAGCAATTCAAGGCGTTCGGACGTGACGAAGTCGTTGATGATCCGGTTTGAACGCATGTTATCCCGGCATTCCCGGTGCTGAGGTCTCGAAGGGAAGCAGTGCATCGTTTCACATGTCCACCCTTCTACGTCTGCCTCCTAGACGCATCGGAACGTCCATCTCGAGATAATGCTTGTCACATGTTGGGTCACCCTTAGCTTGAGATGTCCTCGTGATTTCCTGTTATACGGCTTTCAATGGTTCAACTCAGCGCTATTGGCCAGATCGTTTGATACAAGGTCCAGTTCCTTCAGCTACCGAGAGCGTTTGARAAGCCACTAAAGCTTGATGCAAGGCTTACACTATGTTTCCGGACATACGTTGAGCCCGACCAATATAGTGAGATTTGGTGCCATTGCAGTATTCGTGCTGCATGTAGCTGCAGAACGGGAATCCTAAAAAGAGATAGTCTGGTAAGCATGGCGAATTCGAGAACGAAGTAACCGCTTCGCGCTGCCTTACCACGACAGTATGACACCGCGCAGCGCAGGTACTCTGAAGATTCAACATCTGCATGCAATGAATTGCTGTAGCACATTGAGCTTCCGGGTGCATTGATTGATGATAATTCAGTCTGGTCCAATGAATGAGTGCTCGGGAGAACTCAAGCGGGCCTCCACCGACTTACATGTACTGCATACCAGCATTGCTTCGGTGGCGCTCATTATGGGCATGAAGTGCTTTCACGAGAATAGACATACCCAGGTCGCCATTGTGAATGACACTGGAAGGATTCAACTTCGGCGAGTGAGATTCTATGCGTTCGCTCCGAGGGTACCTCGTGGATACAGGTACCCAGCCGTTCGTCCCGTAGACTTGAAGGGTGATCTTCCTGGTTGCCTTGTATAGAAAAGTCTTTGATCTTGATTTCTTTTGGGTCACGACTGCACTGGAAAATGCAGGGCCCCGCGATCTCATTTCGAGCGGAGCAGATAGGTGCGGAGGTCGCGAGTCGTGATAGAAGAAAGGATAATGCAAAATCGCCAATGGAAATCGACATCGAGCTCGAGGCGCTTGCGGTAAGGGCAAGAGCAGTGGGGAAGTCCCTCGTGCAGTCAGATCTTGAAAGACTGTCCATGCAACTCCAGGATCTGGACGAGCCTCCGCCGAGACGATTCGGTCAGAACACCCTGAACAGTGTCCACAGCAATGCCAGCAGCGGTGCCAGTCGCAATGATGTTGAAACACTTCCGGAACTTTCAACATCCTACTGCTCAACGCCATCGAATGGAGAATTCATACCCCGAACGCCATCCAACCTGTCTCAGCTCACTGTAAATCATGCAGGCGTCAAAGCGTTGTCAGGAACTGGACGACCACGAACATCGAGTCCGCTGGTGACTGGCGTGAGTAGTGCAAACGAGTCCAACGTATCCAGTTCAGATAGACACAGCTCCCGGCGCTTGTCTCGACCATCGGAAGAGGAGCTCAAGCGTTTCACGACCAGCGATGGTTCGTATAGCGAGGCTCGAAGAAGACAACGCTCATCGAGCTTCTCAGCTGTGCAGCACAATCTTTATTCCACAGAAGCATCGAAGTTACAGCACAACCCAGAACTGGCCACTCGATGCCGTCGTGCCTCTCTGCCCAGTGTGATTGACCAAAGCGAGGCACTAACCTGGTTCGGGACGAGTCCCATACACCGTCGAGATATCAATTTGCCCGCTGGTATCCCTGCTTATCCCAAAAGGGTGGCTCCGAGGCGGCCCGAGGACGAGATCGAAACGATAGGAGGAGCCGAAGACGCGGTTGAGGATCAGAAATGTTTGCCTCAAAGTGACGAAAAGACATCAAGCAGCGATTCCTCGAAGGCCAGCGTTTGGAGTCGTGCAGCAGCGAGCATCGAGGCAACATACTACCCGTCGGAATCGCCTCCATTGATAATGCCCACGGGTCCCACAGACCTGGAAAAGACATTGTACCTCAAAACTAATCGGTTGGGTTTGTATTCTTTCGGTGTGTTTTCTTTCCTCAGCCTTTCAGTCGGTATGTGGCTGTTTGTCGTGTCTTCTGTAAGTTCCGTGCGGGGGGTTGATGGATCGATATATACTGACACCAGCAAGTCTGTGTTTTACTGGTTCGGCGCCGTGGTGTTCCTCCTTCAGCTCTACCTCATCATATCGTATACAGTCTCCATTTGCGGCAAGGACTACGATATTACCAAGCATCACCGTATTCTTGCCGAAAATCCCATCGATCCTCAGGGGATCGATTGCCCGTCGATAGATGTCTACCTCCCATGTTGCAAGGAACCAATTGAGATCCTCGAGAATACATACAAGCATATCCAGCAACTCCAATGGCCGGCCGGGAAGCTGAAAGTCTGGGTGCTCGACGATGGTGGTTCGGGAGCCGTGCAAACACTGGCGGGGTCGTACGGGTATAATTACATCTGCAGAGAAGATAGGCCGCGTTTGAAAAAGGCGGGAAATCTACGTTGGGCGTTTGCCAGGACCGAAGGCGACTTCTTTGCGATATTCGATGCTGTGAGCACGCATCCACCAGAGATTGCTCCATGGCGAATGGTTTGCTGACGCTTGCACGGCAGGATTTTTGCCCACGTCGTGACTTCCTCCACGAAATCATGCCGATTCACATCGCTCGTCCAGACACGGCCATTGTGCAGACACCTCAATTCTTCCGAACCTCTTCGGACCAGTCGTGGGTGGAACAAGGCGCCGGATCTGTGCAAGAGCTCTTCTATCGTGTTGTACAAATCAATCGTAATCGTTTCGGAGCGGCCATATGCGTTGGTAGCAATGCTGTTTATCGTCGTGAGGCTCTGGTGGAGGTTGGAGGGACCGCTGAGATTGGATTCTCCGAAGATGTGCATACAGGATTTTATGCCGTTACAAGAGGTTGGAAGGTCAGATACCTGCCGCTCTGCCTGGCATGCGGCATCTGTCCCGACACACCAAGGGCTTTCTTCAGCCAGCAGATGAGGTGGTGTATGGTAAGAGTCTTGTGACATTCTCCATGAACTGCACTGACCGCGTGCGCTGCAGGGCTCCACGACTCTGCTCACCAACATGGACTTCTGGCGGTCTGACTTGTCCTGGATCCAGAAGATATGCTATCTGTCCGGAATGATGTATTACTCGGCCATCTCGTTATCGATCTTCATCAATCCGCTTCCCGGTGTCTTGATGTTGTGGATCCGACCAGAGTACGTCCGGTACTACAATCTTGCATTCGCCGTCCCGTCCATCTTGTACTCAATCATCGCGATTCGGTGCTGGGCCAAGGCTTCGTACGGGCTCAATGTCCAGTTCATCATGGTGATTCAGTCGTATGCATATCTCACTGCGATCAAAGACAGACTGTTCGGTCGAGCCTTGGCGTGGGTCCCAAGTGGCGACACCAAAGTATGTGCATATTAACAGAACGCGATACTCGTCATGCTGATCTTTGTCAGGCGCACAAGAATAACAAATACCGCAACATGCGGATACTGGCTTGGTGTTGGACGATTACAATCATTGGACTGGTGACATCAGGTTCCGTCTACCAGTGTTTWCGGGGATTGCCGTGGTACGACTGTATCCCATTGATCGTCCTCGATTGCTTCAACTTGTTCCTCGCCCATAGGTTCCTTCTCTGGAGTGGTAAGATCTGAGTTGCAACTTCGATGGTGGGGCTTGTACGTGCAGATAATCCTTGGTACTCGGTAATGCTATTGAGTCTGGTGCCCTGGTGAAGCCCATTGGGTTATGAGATGGATGGGGAAAATGGCGAGGGACCAGTAATTCATCAGAAATCTCCTTCTGCGCGTTGCCTGTCCAATGTCTCGTGACTCTGTAGATCGAAGGGCGCTGTGTAATGGCGGCGCTGATGAGACTGACTGGGTGGCCAAGAGGATTCGAGGAGGCACTCCTCCGTATATTTGCTTCACAGGCGCTCCTGTGTCACGCCTGTGCYACGTGAACAGTATTTCGACTGACCACGTCCGGGCCACCGACGCGTCTGTCTCCTCCGGAGTTGAGTCCGGTCAACTCTTTCGCCGATGGAATGAATAACCGGCCATTGCCTCGGCACCGGCCAAGACCTCACTTGTGTTGCGAGGCTTCTCCTCTCCTGTTCGCTATACGGGTACGATTCTGACGGCTACAAGTCCAAAGACTTACCGACATCTATGTGTCGTCGCCTGCTTAATGACCCGCTTCGCAATCCCACACAGAACGGGCATGACGGACGCTGACAGCCGCTGATCATCAAAGCTATTGTATAACCATCGCTCTTGCTTGTGTTTGAGGTTCCATTCTCTATTCCCTCCCGTCTCACCACCACTTTCTTGTAAAATCAAGATGGCACCTCTCACAACTATCCTGACGACCCTCCTGGGCGTTGAGCACCCCATCATGTTAGCGGGAATGGATCAAGTAGCTGGTCCTAAACTGGCGGCTGCTGTGACTGCTGCTGGTGGTTTCGGAACTGTTGGAGGAGCCCGTTATACGCCCAAAATGCTCAGAGACATGCTCGGCGAATTGAAAGAAGAGTTGAAGGCGAGAGGCTGCGAGAACGCACCGTTCGGCGTCGATTTATTGCTACCTCAGGTCGGTGGCAATGCTCGGAAAACCAACGTGAGTATTGCTATTTTGCCTAAGGTACACTCTTCAGGGGCGGCTTGCTGACGAGATCTTCCAGTATGACTACACCCACGGCACACTTGGAGAGCTCATTGATATTGTCATCGAATATGGCGCCACTCTTTTCGTCTCAGCCGTCGGAGTCCCCGAGCCCTGGGTAATCGAGAAGCTCCACAAGGCCAACATCCTAGTCATGAACATGGTTGGACATCCAAAGCACGTTCACAAGGCGTGTCAGGCAGGTGTCGATTTGATCTGCTGTCAAGGTGGCGAGGCCGGAGGCCACACGGGAGATATCCCAAGCATGGTCCTCACCCCAGCATGCGCCAACATCTGTGCGCAGTACACATCCCCGTTGACCAAGAAGCCCGTGACACTTGTCGCGGCAGGCGGGATCAACGATGGAAGAAGTGTGGCCGCAGCACTCATGCTTGGGGCGTCTGGTGTCTGGGTCGGAACTCGTTTCATTCCGTCCGTGGAATCCAAAGCTCCTGATGTGTTCAAAAAGCAGGTCATAGCTGCTGGGTACGACGATTGGGTCAAATTGACAGTCTGGTCCGGAAGGCCACTACGAGCCTTGAGGACTCCTTACTTGACGGACTGGGAGCTGAATCGACAAGCTGAGATCAAGGATCTGACGTCAAGAGGTATAGTGCCTCTGGTGCACGAGTTGGACAAGTTACACGAGTCCGGAAAGCTGACCGATGAGATCGAGGACGGTGCGGCCATGAGACCGGCCGGCATCGTGGCTGGTGCTGTGAATAGGGCCGGCCAGACTGCAGCGGAGATTGTGAAAGAAATGGTGGAAGAGGCGAGCAGTACTCTTGACCAGGCGAAACGGATTACGCAAGGCTCGAAGCYGTAGAGCATTTGTACTGTACCATGCGGCCGGCCCTGTTCGAGTGCCGCGGAGAGACTGTTGTGTTTGGAGCCACTTCTCATGGAAATTGCAACTTCTCCTGGCTGTGGGGAAGCGTGTATTATTCATTAGCGAATCATGATCAGCCGGTACGGAACATTGAACTCCCTATTAATTGTGGACCTGATGCTCACCCGCGCGAGATGAAGCCGTACAGGTCTCATGCATCCACCATTCCATACAATGTTATCATACGCGAGACAGGTGTGAAGGTTAGTTACGGGTACCTGAGTGGCCCCGACTACGGTAGTGTTTTAGCCACAGGGCTACAACAATTCTATTCTTAGTGTAGCACTACGCCGGCGGTCTAAAGCGTCTAACGGCGCGTTAGACTACCGGTTTAATATGTAATTGCGTTATGTCTCGCATTGTACGGACGCTTATAATACCGTATAAAGGTTATACTAGATAGAGTAGATAATACGGAATTTATATATATATATATATAGCGCTCGTACGATATCTATACTTATAACTAGCGCTATAGTAGGAGTATAACCTCTTTAAACCTACTATATTACGCCGTATAAAGATAAGTAACTTAGGAGGGTAGCTTTTACTATATAAATCTATATAAGTCTATACGTGTCTTATAGTTAGTACTAATAGCTGCATTTTTACGCTACTCGATGCGTTTAGATTATTATTATAAGGAATATAAGATACGCCGGTATAAAACGAATACGAAGGCTAGCTATCTTTATATACTATATACTCGAAGTTCCGTTAAGGGAACTTCGTATAACTAATAAACTACTAACGCCGAGAAATAGTAACCCTATATCTACTTATTATATCTACTATCTTTACCGGCGTTTCGACCGATTACGCGTACGATCTACTAGTAGTATACTCGAGGGCTTAGAGTATATAGACAGCTAAGATAAGGTACGCTTATAGCTACTACCCTTATACGGAGGGGTATACGACCGCTCTCCGCCTTAGCTATCCGATAAGCCCTTTATATTTTATTAGTATTATACGGTAGAGTCTACGTGTATAAAGGTACTTACCCTTATATTATCCTACTCTAGCCTTTTAAGAAAGGACTCTTTCTATTAAAGTTAGAGGACTTTCTTAGTAACCTCCGTTTTAATCTTAGGTTCGACCTTAACCTATTATACTATTAGCTCTAACTTATATTATATAGATAGTCGGACGAACCTTAATATTAGAGAGGAACAGCTAGTTATCGCCCTCCTCGGTCGTAAGAGTACTTACTTCGTCTCTATCGTTAAAGTCGCTAGACACCTATACGAGTTAATATCCGTAACTAACGTATATTATACTAATTATACGTACCGTACTCTCCCTTCTTTTCCGTACTACCTATTATACGGCCATTCTCTTCTTCCGATCCTTCTCCTTCGTCGTACGGGCTACCGCCGCCTTCTTATCTATTATAGCCTTTGCCTTTATAACCTTAGTATCTGCTACCGCGGCGGCCGTAATATATAATATAGAGTTATCCTTATCGTATTAGCCTAGCCTCTTAAAGACAAGGAACACCTAGTAGTTTTCTTCGTAACCTGCCCCTTACTATCGGTTTTACTAGAAAAGATACGAGCGAGCCTTAAATTAACGAAGTCTTTAAACGCCGGCTTAGTAGGGCTATTACGCTTATTATACTACTCGGTAATATATATAAGGGTGTTCTTAGGATAGTCGATCTTTACCGCGAACTCTAGTACCTACGCGAAAAGTCGTATAGCTTAGTTTATATTAGCAAACTTCGAGTTAGAAAGGGTAAGGTTTCGAGGTTATCCTTCTAAGGGTTAGCTACTATACGGTAAAACGCGACGAAGGGTATATACTCTATCGTGTAAAAACGTACCCTTCTTTTAATTCGTATACTTTAGTATCTTATCCGGATCGTTTAGTAATATAACAAACCTTATAATAACGATAGTAACGGTTAGGCGTATTTATATAAAGGAGCCTAAGAGCTTCCCTATAGGCTCCTTAGACCGTATACTAATTAGTATGTCGCTAGCGTAGTACTCTATCTTTAGCGGATACTTAAGGTCGTTAGTATTAATCTTTTGCTATCGCTCTTTTAACGAGTTCGTCCCTCCTAGACGTGCTTTATATAGGAGGTCCCCGTAGTTAAGGCCCGTAGGAACTAGTTCGTTATTTAAGGTCTCTATATTAGAGGTAATAACTATAGGCTTAACGCTAGTAGGAAGGCTCTAACGGAGCTAACGTACTAGAAGCTATATCGCCCGCCGTATAATAGGCTTCGATCTACTTATAACTAGCGGTATTAGATTATAGAGCTCGTAGAAAGGGCACTTAACATCGTCGCGAAGTGTAACGCTATAGTTAAAACCGTTATGAGTATCGCATATTCGAGGCTAGAACTTCTTTGTTTGCCGTTTAGTAACTATTATCTTACCGTATAAAGGGGTTCGTTCGTATTAGGAGTTATAGAAGTAGTAATAAAGTATTATAGGTAGAAAGGACGGAGGAAAGTAGGAATCGGTATATTAGCGGCGTAAGGTAATACTATAGCGAGACTCTAAGCTATATAAATTATACCGCTTAATCGTACGATTATTATAGGGTTATTATAGAGATTATACCTAACGGCGCTATGCCTATAAAGAAGTAGCTCCGAGTCCTAACCGAGGGATAGATTAGTATAATTACCTTACTACTAATAGCTCGAACGCTTAACACCTCCGCGGAGTAGCTTAGTATAGATATAGGGCCTATAAAAAGCAGCTTCTGTTCGAACTTTACATAGACTATCGAATCTTCTTTACTTATTTTTACGCTACTACTAAGTGTCTACGTTAATCGATCGTCTTTTAGCCTATAAGTAAGGACTGTATTAAGAGCCTATAGTCCTATCTATTTACTCGGCGAGGTATAGCAAATTATTTCCCCTCGTCTAAGCAATATACGATGTACGACTTCCTTAGTTGTTATTATATGTTATAGTTTACGCCCTTTATTAGAGCCGAAGGTAGGGCTACACTTTATTTTTTCCTACCGAAGGGACGATAATAATATAGCCTCTAGGTACGGATAGCTACGACTAGCGGAAGGCGACAACTACCTACGGCCTACGACTATAGTATGTCTCTAGAGGATAAGAAGGACAGTAACTACTTTTAGGTAGGTATAGCTTTAACTATAAAAAGTTATAAACCCTTAGGCTATTAGGACTTAGAGTTATATATAGCGTAAGCATAACATAACTACTATCTAAGAACTTAGGCTAGGTAACCGATCCTAGCTATAGCTATAATCGGGAACATATCCTTCTTATCTAGCGTCCGGAGACAGGCCTAGCTTAAGGAGAGCGAAGCGGTGCTAGATTCTAAGGGGAGCTTAATCGTAAGGACATATATATGTTAAAGGTAGTATATATGTCTAGCCTAGCACCGCATTTTAGCGGAAGCATCTTAATTGCTAGAGACTTAATACACTCGAGCTAATATAACAGGAGGCATCCTATACTATTACGTATATTAAAGTAGTAGCTTTAATATATAAGGGGTAGATCTATGTAGAAAGGATCTATAGTAATTCACTCCGAGAAACATCTATCTATCTATTAAAAACGTTAAGGGCAATATTAGTAGTTTAGTACTAAGTTAAACTGGGGTTTACTTAGGCTCCTCTTTCGGGAAGGGCTCGATTAAGGTAAGCTTTACGAAGGTCGATAAAGGGGTAGGCGATTAAAGCATCGTAATAGGAAAGTCGGTACGGATCGGTTCTATATTATAAGGTCTAGAAGGTTAGCCCTTAGACATAGAAGGAAAAATAGCTAAACTTCCTATATAGCGGCGACTATAGATGTCCGAAAAATACGGAACTAACTATCCCTTTCTACGGAGAGAGTAGGGCTAAGTGCTAGGCACTATACCCGGAACATTTTAGAGCTAGATCCCTACTTTTCCTCCCTAGAGCAAAGGTAGTAAGGTTGCTAAGCTCTCTTAAGCTCTAGTATAGGCAATGTATTACTTCCTAATATGCATTCTAAATATGTAGAAAAACACTAAGAACCTACCGGCTATTACTTCTAGATTACTATCGCTTTTTTAAATTTTGCAAATCTAATACTAACCGACTAATTAAAAACAACTAGCTACTAGGGGCTAGTTACTAAAAACATCATTTTCGTATCTATATAAGTATTTAATAACCCCCTCCGGAATCTAAATCCTCTAAGGAATAAGAGCTCTATATTACGGAATGTCTCCGCGGGGTCTCCCGTAGCAACATTCCCGTATAGGAATGTCTATAGGTAACGACTAGTGTAGGAGAGCCTATATAGCTAACATGTTTTAGTTATACGTAATAATAGGGCAAAGCGGAAAGAATAGGATCGCTCGGAGAGCGACCCGATTATATAATTATCCTAATTAGAGAAGCACGGACCTCCGAACTTCTAATTAGAATAAACACACTAAGCACGTTAAGCAAATCGATTAGTTCTAATTAACATGCTTAATATAATTATTATAATTATTCTTATAGTTAGTATATATAGAAGCGATATAATCCCCTATAGAGAATATCGCGTACAACTTACTATTTTATCTTACTAATTAGAATTGTGCATCCTACTTTACTTTACTTTAYAGACTTCCTATAAGCTCTAACCCGATCCCGCCTAGCTTAGCCTTATAGCTTAGCTTAGTAAGATTATCGAGATTTTATATCTTAATAGCTTTATACGCCCTTAAGGATGTCTAACTAACGAAGCGTTCGGGGAATACCCGCCCCTAGCGAAGTAGGAACTACCCGGTCCGACCGAACCTAGCGAACTAGCAACGGCACTATTAATGCGTTAGCTAATTAGATTAGCAACGACTCCCTTAAGGTTAGGAAACCCGAGTTCTATTATAGAGAACGTAATAAGTTCGACCTTTAGGTCGTTTAGTTAGACATGTACTTTATATTTAACCCTATAACGGACAGCTTAAAACCTATCTTTATAACAACCTTCTTAAGAGGACGTGCCTAATACTAGGTTAAACTATTCCTTCGAACCTACCTAGATAGCAACGGATAAGACGACGGCGATAGAGTATTCGCTAGCTACGAGAGTCTTAAGGGCAAGATAAAGAGCGTATTTAGGATCTCTAACAAGATATCTACTACCGTTCGGATTATCTAATACTTAACCTAGAAGACCTCTACTACCGAATACGCCGCTAAGTTCTAGGAGTATACCCGACTTACGGATTAGGATAATAAGGCCCTTTAGGTTATATACCGACGAGGACTAAAGGACTCTATTAAGGACGAACTTATGCGTAATAGAAGGTCTATTAACGATATAGAAGGATTAGTAAAGGTCTCGATTAATATCGATAGTAAGCTCTACGAGAGAGCCCTAGAGAAGCGATACGACTCTAAACCCGCCGGAAAGGTAAGCTACCTTCCCTATAAGGATAATAGACCGAAGGGAAATAACTTTGTCTTATACGGGAACCGCTAGCTACGAGACGACTATAGTCTACGACTAATAGAGCTCGACGCAACCTAGCAGGGTCGCCGATTTACTAGAAAAGGCAAAGGAAAGCCTAAGAATTTAGGAAGTATAACTTATTATATATATAGTAAGGAAGGCTACATCGTAAGGAACTACCGCGATAAGAATAAGGTATATCGCGTATAGTTTAATATAATATAAAGGAAGGACGACGTAGGTCGAGGAACTAAGGAAGAACCCTCGACGAGTAATTAGCCGATTATACCCTCTAACGAYATAGGACCTCCCGGATAGGAATCCCTACTAAAGTTAGAAGACTAACTACGTACGGTCTAGGAACTAGACTACACGGCTATTATAATCGAGAACGAGATTAGAGAACTTAGGAGAGCCGAGATTACTCCCTCTATTTAGRTTAAGATCGACCGACTTACTAACYRATAGTAGAAYATTATCGGACGAGCCGGCCCCCTCGAAAGATAAAGGCCTATAGAACTACYCTTACCTTCGGYATAGCGACTCCGATAACTCCTATAGGAACRAAGACGYATCGCTACTACTATAGACGAAGCCTTCGCGAACTAAAAGGAACTCYRTAAGGAGTATACCGCGACCGGAGAAAACGAGACACTCGAGGAATATAAGAGAYARGGTTTACTTGCCGAACGGCTTATTAACTAAGACGAGAGGCTCGGAGAAATCTGCTAGGACCTATAGGTAGAACTTAAAGGGGAAACTAGGCTTATCGGAATAATAGCTAGACGAGTTCTATATAATATYRAGAAGGAGYAGCGTATCGGGCACGGAAGCCTTTATTAGCGATTCTATTACGATAACACCTATAATACTTATATATCCTCTAAGAGGGACGTAGGGTTTTAGCTATCTAAACTACGCGGATCGGTATACCCGCGCCCTAAGGACGATAATAAGATAAACTAACTCGATAAAGAAAGAGACGAATCCTGTTCTAAGAATAAGGAAAACTATCCTCCCGCATTTAGCGATAAGGACGAATAGGACGAGTTAGTAGAACGTTCCGAATTAGAGGAAGCCTCTTCTAAATATAACGAAGATAACGACACCTCCGATACCGACGAAGAATCCGATCTAGAAGTGCTCTACTTTACCGTAGACGCCCCTATGCTAATAATAAAAATAATTAAATATATAGCAAAGAACTACGAGTACATCTTCCCGATCGTTAAGGGAAGATGTTACCTTAATCCTATTAAGCTAGATGCTATGTTTATTAGCATTCGCGCTATGTTCTAGACATATAGACGCATCGAGGTTAACTACGACTTTAGCACATTAGTTATAGAAAGGATTCTAATCGGAAGTATTATCTTACTATATAGGTACGTAACACCTAATAACTAGGTAGTTAGTAAGGAGATAAGAAAGGCCGTTTACGACCTCGGAGAAAGATATCGCTTAGTATAGCGATGCTAGTTAGACTTTACCTATAACGATATAGCGAGAGAACAATAGCTCGCTACTATAGTAAAGGAAACGGAACAAAAGATCTACGCGTAGCTAGCTAAAGAAGCTAGTAAGACCTAGTCGGGAAAAGGATCGGCTCTTAGGGAATAAGCGTCCCTAGAGAGTACTATAACACCGAAAATGCTTAAGCATTAATAATAGTCTTCCGAACATAGATTATCGTTAATAGTTATTAGCTATAAGCTATAATAGATTCCGGAGCGAGCGGGAACTTTGCCTCCGAATTATTTGTTATATAATATAGAATCGCTACCTAGCGTAAGGAGATAGGGTATAAATTAATCGCGGTCGACGGATTATCCTTACCTAGCGTAGAGCGAGAGACGATACCGCTACTACTTACTATCTAACGGCACTATAAGGAAATTGTCTTAGATATTACTAACATAGCTAGTTATAACATCGTTCTAGCTATACCTTAGTTAAGAAAGCATAACCTAGTTATCGACTAGAGAAGAGGAGTACTTATATTTAAGAAATGCGACTACGTAGTCGACATTCTACCTACGCGCCGGTAGCGTACGGTAGTAGATAAGACTAGGAGACAGCTAAACTATATATAGCTCTAGTCGGACAGGACCGGAGAACCGGATCTAGCTCGGATAGACATTCCTAAGGGTTAGGGAAGTCGCTAGGTTATAAGTAGTAATAGAAGTTACGCACTATCTAATATCCCTAAAGAGTATTAGAAATAGAAGCGACTCTTTTAGGAAGAGGAAGGACTAGATGCCCTACTTAAATATTAACCCTAGGACTACCGAATTAATAATTAGCCCGGTAAAGAAGCCCTATAGGGACCTATATATTCGCTATCTACGAAAGAGCTACACGCGCTCGATAAATAGCTAAAGGAGAAACTAGCTAAGGGATAGATTCGAAGATCTACCTCCTCGGTAGGAGCTCCTATTCTCTTCGTCCCTAAAGCGAATAAGGACGACCTACGACTCGTTATAGACTATAGACGTCTTAACGAGGTTACTATTAAGAACAGATACCTATTACCTAATATCGAAGAGAGTTAAGATAGACTTATAGGAGTAGACTAGTTTACGAAGATCGACCTACGGGACGCTTTCTATACTATCCGTATAGCGAAAGGCGAGGAATATAAGACCGCATTTAGGACACGCTATAGACTATATAAGTTTCTCGTTATACTAATAGGATTAACAAATGCGCCGGCATCTTACTAGGATCTCGTTAATAAGACCCTTYRAGACTTGCTCGACGTATRCGTTATYRCCTATATAGACGATATTCTCGTCTATACTAAAGGAGAACTTAGCAAATACATTAAGYRAGTCTAAGACGTCTTTTAGCGACTTAYAGACGTTAGATTTAAGATAGCCCCCGAAAAATGCGAGTTCTATAAGAAGGAAGTTAAGTTCCTAGGATTTATTATTAGCACGAAAGGAATCCGCATCGATYCTAAGAAAACAGAGTTAATCTATAGCTAGCCGCTACTTAAGAACGTTAAGGACATATAATTATTCCTTAGACTAGCTAACTATAATAGAAAGTTTATTAAGRACTACTCTAAGATCGTAAAACTACTTACGGAGCTTACGAAGAAAGATAATAAATAGATCTAGACAGACTAATACTAGAAGGCATTCTAGACGCTAAAAGATCTATATACATCCGYACCGAYACTTTAGCTTTTCGATATTATAAAGGAAGTAATTATCGAAACCGATGCTTCCGAYATAGTAATAGGAGCGTACCTTACTTAAGAGYACGATAGAAGTAGGCACCCGGTAGCCTATTATTYTAGAAAGATAAYAYCCGTAGAAGAGAATTACGAYATATATAATAAGRAGCTTCTTACGATTATCGTAGCCCTACTAYACTAGAGAGTTTATACGGAAGGAGCACCTAAGCTTACGATTCTTTCTAATTATAAGAATCTAACTTACTTTACTACGATAAAGTTACTAACCCGAAGA
>NW_019716265.1:912507-916420 GCF_900074925.1 Ramularia collo-cygni | reverse complement strand
AACTAATAGTCGGATACGACGAAGACTACGCTATTCTTTTCGAATTTTAGTCGAAACCCGAACCTTTTCGGAGAACCTTCGTTATACCTATAGGCCGAACGGGCTATAGTTAYATCCGAGGACCTTAAGGATCTCTATAACGAGTTAGAAAATAGGATCCTAGATTTATAAAAAACTATAGCTAYACCGCGAAATRCTAAACGAAAAATRGCACYTTAGCTAAAGAAGGRRRATAAGGTCTACCTYCTTAYAAAAAATCTAAAGAYAAGAAGRAAGACTAAGAAACTAGACTAAGTTAAGGTCGGGCTATTTTTAATTAACGAACTACGAGGACTAGTTAACTACCGCCTCGAACTGCCGCCTAATGCGAAGATCYACCTAACGTTTTATATCTTATTATTAGAACYSGTAGACGCCGATACTCTATRCTAAACTACGTTCTATTTCTAGCTARAAGAATAAGAYACCTAGGAAGTCGAGAAGATCCTAYRGTAATAGGGTTAGGAATATTTAGTTAAATAGAAAGGGTTCGACGACTTAGAAAATACCTAGYACTATAAGAAAGACCTTAGGAGCTRCYRCTAGCTTCTTAAGTAATTCTACTAGRATTAAGGAACCCCGGCTRCTCCTAGAACTTATCGGRGAAGCCCTCGAGGGCGCCCTATATTATAGGAGATAGCGAGAAACTAACGGACGATTCCGGAAGAGCTAAYGTAGCACTCTCTATYRCTTCCTCCTATTCTAGCTCCTCGATATTCGCTACCTCTACYRCGATCGCGTCGTCCGTACGACGATCGATAAGATCTATCTATTRCCTTAGCCGYATCTYCTTAGYRTAGGYAACTYRAGAAGCCTCTTACGCCGCCTCTAGAGCAAGGTATAYATYTTATTAAGCGCGCTTAGMCTCCTTAATACCCGCTYRTAGCTTTTCYTTCTCTACGCGAAGACGATCGAATTCGGACTTCGTAACCTAAATGTCGTACCTTTACCCGCGACGAAYATACTTATTACATTTTCYRGAGCGAACGTRCACCTTATATACCCTCTAKTRCTTCTTATACGTAGARYACGCTTTAACTATTACGGAACCTTAGGAGTCGAGGAAATCCGCGAGCTTATATCGGCGTTAAGTAGAGGACTCTATAGGATATTTAGGCATCGTAGAAAGAGGAAGCTATAACGACTAATATTAGCGGGACACGCGACTTCTTAATAACTAGCTTCGGGACGAAGCTAGGCCGGAAGGGGGATAGTATTACGGAATGTCTCCGCGGGGTCTCCCGTAGCAACATTCCCGTATAGGAATATCTATAGGCAACGACTAGTATAGGAGAGCCTATATAGCTAACATGTTTTAGTTATACGTAATAATAGGGTAAAGCGGAAAGAATAGGATCGCTCGGAGAGCGACCCGATTATGTAATTATCCTAATTAGAGAAGCACGGACCTCCGAACTTCTAATTAGAATAAACACACTAAGCACGTTAAGCAAATCGATTAGTTCTAATTAATATGCTTAATATAATTATTATAATCATTCTTATAGTTAGTATATGTAGAAGCGATGTAATCCCCTATAGAGAACATCGCGTATAACTTACTGTTTTATCTTACTAATTGGAATTGTACATCCTACTTCACTTTACTTTATAGACTTCCTACAAGCTCTAACCCGATCCCGCCTAGCTTAGCCTCACAGCTTAGCTTAGTAAGATTATCGAGATTTCACATCTTAATAGTAGATTAAGGTTAGAGGAGGTTGCCTTTAGGGAAGTTATATAAGAGAGGCTCTAATAGAAGGAAAAAATAGAGGAAAAGTTTTACTTAAAAATACTCTTCTAGTTCCTAGTCTTAGAGTTAACCTTATCTCCTAGAATTAGTTTAGTTATTAGTTTAGTATTTAACTACTATAGTTTACTCTTTTGTCCTAAAATAGGACTCCTATTATATATACTAAAATATATAATAGTATACCTATTATTTCCTCTGTTTTTATAGCCCTCCTAGAGAGAACCTTTTTAACTTTTAAAAAAGAACTAATAAGTTAGTAGGAGCAAACTCTAGTTAAGTAATACTTTTATACTACTAAAAATTAGTAGGAGCTATAGTATAGAAGACTTGGTTATTTTAGAAAGAACCTCCTAAAGAATATTTATAAGGTTATAAACCTTAAGGAAATTCCTATACCGGAAAATTATAATAAGGTATATAGAGTTTATGCCCTTATAAAAATAAAGAAGTAGAAGGGAAAAGTTTTAGAGAGAAAATTCTAAGTATTAGAACTAGTTTCTCTTAATATTTATAGCCTACTTCCTAAGTTAAGATAAGGATTTAAGTACTAGCTCGAGATTATTAATAATTTCTCTAGAAAGAAATAGGGATATCCTTTAGTAAGAAGAGATAATACTCTAGCTACTTTAAAGTAATAGAAGATCTAGGTTAAGAGAAAAATATCTATAAAACTAAGAACAACTAGATTAGATAATGCACCTAAACTAACTAGCTTACTAAAGTAGTAGGAAAAGGACTTAGGAATCTACCTAGACCTAACTAATTTATATAACTCTCTTTAGAATAGGGTTATAAAAAGATCTATCTAAACTTTAGAAGATGTTGAATATTAGTCGGAGGTTCGCGGAATTTTGGAGGTGGAGTACAAGAGTGACTTGATCTTTAACTAGCTTACTGTCTCCGACAGGTAGTACTTAAAAGTAGGAACTAATGTGTTAATTAAGTTAATTATCTAGAGATGTGTCTCTATCTCCTAAGAAGAGATTTTACCCTATATAGAGTTATGTAACCTTATAGCTACTTAGCTCTCTATTATGTTAGATGTACAGCTATTCTATAACTGCACTTTCTAACACTCCTACTTAGGATAGAATAGACTATATACATTTCCCTAGAACCTTTAAGATTCTATTAAGTGTAGAAAGGTGGTTCTATAGCCTAGTAGTATAATTCTATCTTAGCTACTATCTTAGTGCAATTCCTTAACTTAGTATTATATAATCGAAAATGTCTGTTCGGAYATATTCGATTATATGCTTTTGCYAAATTTTGGAATGCTTATTATATGCTAAGATAATTTATATATGTCTAGAAGTTTAGACTAGTAAGGGGTTTAGTTAGGCTATCTGCAACTATTTCTTTTATTAGAAGGTATTCTATATAGATCTTCTTTTGCTACTAAAGTCTTCTTATAAAGTTATATGCAATGTTAATATACTTTAACCTTTTATAAACATGTGCATCCTTTATAAGGGTAAGGCAGGCTTAGTTGTCCCTAAAGWGTTAAACTAGCCTAAGCTGTTTAGCTATGTCCTTTCCTACTTTAATTATTAGTTAAAAAGCAGATAATCTAATAAGCTTAGTTTAACCTATTTCTCTAAGTAATACTAAAAGGAACTATAATTGTTTTGCACATGCATTTATTACTATAAACTTAGCTTCTATTGTAGAAGTTGCTACAGATTTCTGCTTCTTGCTTATCTATAAAATTAGGGCATTGCATAACTTAAACACATTTCCTAGGATAGAGATCCTGTCTAACTTGTCTATTGCAAAGTCTAAGTCTAAGTACCTAATTAAGCATCTAGATCCAGATCTTATAAAGGTTAATCTAAGGTTAGGAAATAATCTTAGGTACCTTAAGACTTTCTTTAAAGCTTTTAGGTGGGCTTTAGATAGATTACTTAAAAATGCACTTAGCTTTCTAATTGCAAAGGTAATGTCTGGTCTTGTTATAATTATTAGCTACATCTATATTCTAATTGTTATCTAGTATTCCTCCTTGCTACATCTCTTATTATTTGGGCCTAACTTAATAAGTCCCTTATAATTATCTATTAGTAAGAGAGTTAGCTTTAAGGATTTTGACTTAATGCCTAGTTTCTAAAGACTTTCCTAAAT
>NW_019716265.1:909184-909745 GCF_900074925.1 Ramularia collo-cygni | reverse complement strand
ACTATTCTAGATTCTAGTCTAGATAATAGGAGTTCTATCCTATAACACTAGAGTAAACTAGGGTAGTTAAATACTATACTAATAGCTAAACTAATTCTAAGAAATAAGATTAACTCCTAAATTAGGTACAAACAAAACTTTATTAAGTAAGATTTTCTTCCTATTCTGGCCTCCTATAACTGCTTTTCCCTTATATATAGCTTATAGCTATCTACCCCTAACCTTAATCCATTTCTTCCTTTAAAGTGGAATTATAGATCTAAAGAGTTGTAGTTAGTTAGTTATATAGAATAAGGCATAGGAGTCTAGTAACTATTCTAAGGAGGTTAACTTACCTTTTGCCTCTAAAGAAGAATGTGCAATCTTATTAGTTTCCTCCTTAAATTAGGATAAGGTAGCACTTAATAAGGTTAGGGATAATTCCCTAGATTAGGCTTGTTTAGTAAGGAATGCTTTCTTAGCAGTCTTCCTTATTTTCCTAAGTTTAGAAACCTCTTTTCTAATTATTTCCTCTATTACCTTCTTAAATTCTTTAAGAGAGTCTCTTCTTTTCTTAACCCT
>NW_019716265.1:868263-908844 GCF_900074925.1 Ramularia collo-cygni | reverse complement strand
CTTAGTCCTAATAGTTAAATGTTCTAAACCCTTAGGAACTAATCTGTCTTCTATGTTTTCTTCTTGTCTAACCTGCTATTAAAACTCCTAGCAGTGCAAGATAGGGTACTAGAAACTAGTATCCTTTCTATATTAGCTTTATAGGGTAGGAGAAACCTTTACTACTTTAAGGTTAAGGTCTTTTTCCTTCGGCAAACCCGGGCTTATAACCTGTTAAATATTAGTCGGAGGTTCGCGGAATTTTRGAGGTAGAGTACAAGAGTAACTTAATCTTTAACTAGCTTACTGTCTCCGATAGGCAGTACTTAAAAGTAGGAACCAATGTGTTAATTAAGTTAATTATCTAGAGATGTGTCTCCATCTCCTAAGAAGAGATTTTACCCCACATAGAGTTATGTAACCTTATAGCTACTTAGCTCTCTGTTATGTCAGATGTACAGCCATTCCATAACTGCACTTTCTAACAGAAGACGTAATTAGGGCAATAATTAAAAAGTCTAGAATGCTAATCGATTTCTAGCTAGAAGTACTTTCTACCTAATATAAAATTAGAAATAGACTCCTAAATAGACTAGTTATAGAAGACTTTCCTCTCTTACTTAAGAAAGCATTTAGTAGAGTAAAACCTTTAGTATACTATCTTAGGGTATAGGGTTATTAAGCTATTATATATATAGATCTAAGATCTTAGCTATAATAGATAAGATTAGACAAACTTATAAATAGAGGTGAGGATACTATATTTATTAGATATATTAAGAGAACCTCTAAGTTATAGCTCTTCTAGGATCTAGATATAAGAGCTATAAAATAGCACTTTAATATAATCTTCTTTAAAGATAAGAAAGAATAAGATCTTAATCTAAAATTTTAATTAAGACATTAGCTTTTATAAGTACTCTAGAGAAAGCTACTTAGGAGACTATTAAAGCTTATAGAAATTCTATTAACTAGGCCTAAACTAAAGCAGAAGGAAACTAAGGAAAAAGCTCTAGAAGTTTTAGGAAACCTACCTAAGGCATTTATTTAAGTTTCTTTACCCCTAAAGGATGCTTATAAATATATTAAGTACCTATTTAAGACTTTGCTAAGCTTATAGCTAGAAAAAGAGACTTTACTAAGCCTATAGCTAGTCTAAGAAGAATTTTTCTATATAGAAACTAGAGGAAAAAAGAGATCTAGAGAGGATAACTTAGACTTTAAAGGCCCTAAATCTAAGAGAGAAAGAATTCTTTAAGCTATAGCCGTAATTATTAGTATAATAGAATAGCTAGAGGAAATAGTAGCTAAAGTCTACTAAATTACTTTAGAATTCTAGCTAGAGGAAATAGAGGAAGAAATCTATAAAACTGCTTTCTTTACTATTTTAAAAGGGATTATACTTAAGTAGGATATCTCTATTCTATAAAACTATAAAGAAGTAGTAGGAAATAAGAAATAGGGAAACCTATAAAAGGAAGCTATTAAAAAGGAATTAAATTCTCTAAGAAGCAATTATATATAGAAAGAAACTATTACTCTAAAAGGTGCAAACCTTATAAGTTCTAAGTAGGTATTTATAGTTAAGAGACTAGTAAGTAGTATACTTAATAAGCTAAAAGCAAGGCTTATTATAAGAGAATTTGTCTAAAAGTATAGAGTTAATTTTAAGAAAATATTTACTTTAATAGTTAGATATAAGACTCTTAAAACCTTTATAGTAGTAGTTTATAAGAATAATCTTAAGCTATATCTAGTAGATATAGATAGTGCATTTATAAATAGTTACCTAAAGGAAGACATCTTTATAATAGTACTTAAAGGGGTTAATATTACCTTAGGATATATTTTAAAAATCCTAAGAAGCTTATATAGACTAAAGCAAGTAGTAAGAGACTAGAATTAACTCTATATATTAAAGCTCCTTAGTCTTAGATTTATTTAGTCTAAGGTAGATCTATACCTTATATACTATTATAGAAAAGAACTTATAGTTATAACTTATATAAATAACATTCTAATTACTAGAAGATTAATAGATTCTATAAACTAGTTTAAGAAAAATTTTAGAAAGATCTTTAATATTAAGGATCTTAAGGAACTATTAAGGATTTTAGGGATAAATATAACTAGAGATAGGAAATATAGAACCCTAAAGCTTAACTAAGAACACTATATCCTTAAGAGCCTTTAGAAACTTAGGATAGATATAAAGTTATTAAAGCTAACTCTCTTACTAATAGATAGTTATAAGGGACTAAAAAAATCTAGCCCAGATAATAAAAGATATAGTAGGGAAGAGTACTAAATAATAATTAGGACTTAGATATAGCTTATAATTATTATAAGGCTAGATATTACATTTGCTATTAGAAAGCTAAGCTTCTTTTTTAGTAATCCTTCTAAGAAATATATAAGAGCCCTAAAGAAAGTCTTAAGATACCTTAGGTTAAATCTAGATCTTAGAATTACCTTCTTTAGGGATAAACTAGAATTSCTAACTAGATACTTAGACTTAGATTTTGCTATAGATAAATCTAATAGGAAATCTGTTCTTAGAAATGTTTTTATACTTTATAATAGACTAATCTTATAGATAAGCAAGAAGCAGAAATCTATAGCTACCTTAATAATAGAAACTAAGTTTATAGCAATAAATACCTATATAAAATAATTATAATTCCTCTTATCCCTTCTTAGAGAAATAGGTTAAGGAAATTTAATTAGATTATCCTCTTTTTAACTAAAGATTAAGGCTAGAGAGGAAATGTTAAATAAGCTTAGACTAGTTCGTCTTTTTAGGGACAACTAGGCTTACCTAATACTAGTAAAAGATGCTTATATTTATAAAAGGTTAAAGCATATTAATATTATATATAACTTTATTAGAAGACTTTAGTAGGAAAAGAAAATTTCTATAGAATATCTTCTAATAAAGGAGATAATTATAGATAGGTTAACTAAGCTATTAAATAGACCTAGCTTTTAGACTTTTATAACCTAGTTAAGACTCTAGTAAATAAGAGGAGAACAAAGGGCAAAAAGGGTAGTATCTCCTAAACTAGGTTTTAGTCTAGGAGATATTATATACTAAGTTAAGAAATTGTACTAAGATAGTAGCTAAGATAGAACTATATCTCTAGGCTATAGGACTACCTTTCTATACTTAATAGAATCTATAAAAATGTAGGGAAATATATTTAGCCCTTTCTTCCCTAAGTAGAAGTGTTAAAACCTAATAGGTTTAGAAAGGGAAGAGAGCTTAAAGTAGAATCTACTCTAAGGTAATTCCCTAGTTAGGTAATTAGGATGCATAGGCTAAAGGCACATACTTATTCTTAATATTCAGTTCTTAAGATAATTAATTTAATTAACACACTTGTTTAGTTCCTACTTTAAGTGCTATGCACCTTATAATAAATTAGTTTAAGATTAGAGTCTCTTATCTTACCCTTTGCCGCTATATCCTACTACCTCCCTAGCCTCTAGTTTTGGATTTTTAGTTAGACAATTTTAACATTAAGTACCTTTATACCGCCGTAATAAGAGAATTATTCCTCTATTACGCGCTTTTCTTCCTCTAAGAGCCCTATATAATTATCTTAGAGGAGGGAAAGTAAAAAGAATTAAAACCGAATTTTACTAAGTAATCGCTCTACTTAAAACCAAATCCTACTTAGGTACCTTTATACCGCCGTAATAAGAGAATTATTCCTCTATTACGCGCTCTTCTTCTTCTAAGAGCCCTACTTCTTCGCTAGCTTCTACGGCGACGGAGGGGGAACGTACTCTACTATACTATTCGCTAATACTAGTACCTTTACTATTCTCGAACTACTTCTACTTATACGGGCCCGCTCTAGTACCGTCTCGGTCTCCGAATTTAAGTCGCTAAAGTTCTACTAGTCGTTATCGTACTAGCTAGCCTAGTCTTAGAACTTATAATTTCCGTAATACTTATAGAATAAACCGGCCTATACTATATAATCCTATTCCTATTAGTTTTAAATTATTATATAGCTAAAAGGTAGAGGAGACAAACCTTAAAGTGCCCTTTTCCCTCCTAGTATAACTAATAACGCTCGTTACTATTCGGACTATTATTATTCTAAATAGCCCTACTTTAAATATGTTAGCTACGCTACTTAGATATTAATTTCGAGCGATTATACTAACCGACTCTAGATAATTAGAGCTACCGTATAAGAGTAACGATACTTAAGCGTTTTGCTAGGGTCGAACTCTAGATCCTTAACTTCGAAGCGATGCCTAGTATGTTTATTTATTACTTTAATTAGCTCGCCGGTTATAGGGAAGCCTTATGTTTTAAGCTATTTTATACTAGTTAGTCCGGCCGTCGCAAAGCTTATATTTAATTGTCTAACTCTTACCTTGTTTTAGCGGGCGTCGAGCTAAGTATAGTAAGTATTATTATCGTTAATTAAGAACGCTAGAAGTCCGCTAGGGTTAAATCGTCGTACTATAATCCCGTTATATAGGGTAGCTTAGAGGAAGGAAGAGGTATTAATATAATATAGAAGTAGTAGTAGATATAATAGATACCGTAAGATAGGGGTAGATAGTTAGGAATAAAGAAGTTTAGAGAGAGGGCTTTATATAGAGCCCGACACTTACGTTAGTATATATAATTATAAGTAAGGGCTCCTATAGCTAATTAGATAAGTAACTTACTAAAGTAATTAACGACGTATTATTACCTATAGTATAGTATATAAAATTACGGTCTTAGGACCTTTACTTTCTTATACGTAGATAAGGCTCCCCGCGGCGAAAGTAGACGTATAATATATAACGAGCAAGGTAGTATATTAAGAGGACTACGAGACTAATATTTAGAAATGTCTTATACTTAAAATAGAGCAGAGTAAATAAAAAACTAAGTAAAAAGAGCTAAAATTCCTAATATATATATAGCCGCTCCCTCTAATACAAATAGCTATATAATATATCTCGAGCATTAGCCTATACTTAGTAGACTTAAAGTCCCTAACCCTTAAAAAAAGTATATCTAAGCAGAGAAAGAAAAACCTAAGAGAAAATCCTAAGATACGAAGCTAGCTTCGCTCTTAATATTTAACCTACTAAAGGTACTATTATACTACCGGAAAAGAGGTTCCGAACCTCTATTACTCGCTAGATTTGCTCGTAGAAGCCTTACTACCTACCTTCTTTCCCTTATTCTTAGCTTCGCGAGGGAGCCGTATACTAGAGTACTAAGGCTACTAGGTACTACTTACTATATCGGAGTTAGAGCTTATATTAGTTATACGGGCGTATATTACGTAGCGCGTATTCTCGGTATTCGTAGTATACGCCGTCCTTATACTATTCTAAATGTAATTTCCGTAGGCTCTATTAAGCGCCTCCTCCTATATACGACAACCCTATATTCGTTAGTATTTTATATATATTATATAGCTAAAAGGAGGAGATAAACCTCCTATAGCCCTAGTCTAGCCCGCCGCTAGTTAGTATTTAGTATTAGTCTACCCTCGTAGGCGGAATAGGCTTCTTCCTTCTTAGTCCTACTTTAACTTAGTTAGCTACGCTACTTAGATCTTAATTTTAAGTAATTATACTAACCGGCTCTAAATAAGTATCGAGTCGATATAGTTCTTACGGTCTCGGAGCGTATTCTACTTTCTCTAATCCTAGGTAGCCCTAATATCTACATCTTATTCTTTATCCGCCTATATTATCTTAATCTAAGCGGCATTTATACGTATATCGCTATTCGTAAGCTATTATATAGGTTAGTCCCGTATATATAACGTCGCCGTCTATAAGTACTTATATTATCTCTATATACTACTAGCGTATAGAAGGGGTTTTTATTATCCGGTAGGTGCTAAAGCTCCGTATAATCTATATCGCTAGGGCCGAATACCTTAGGCTCTCGTACTATTATATAGCTTAAGAGTAAGGGTATAGTATAAAAGTAGTAGATAATATATTAGATAGTATATATTAGATAGTATAGTAGTAGGTAAGATACTAAGGGAAGAGATAGGAAGGGAAGAGAAACACTTATATCTTACTATTACGCCTGTTACCTATATAATAGGTTATATAAGACGTTAAATACGTATACCGGATATAAAGTGTCGCGTAGTAAAGCGAGTAACTTTAATGTTTAGCGGACAAGAAGCATATAATATTAAGTAATAAAGGTAATATACGTATACGCATTATTATATTAATAACATGCATTTATACGGCCGAGATAACTATATAATACCGAGGCTCGGATTACCACACCGCCGGCGTAGTGCTACACTAAAAATAGGATTGTTGTAGCCCTGTGGCTAAAACACCACCGTACCCCGACCCGCAAATCGACTGCCCGCTTGTCCCAACCGGGGACTGCGCGACTGCTGTGCTACTGCCAATCCTCCGTCCGTTCGGTGAAGCCGTTCGTGGAGAAAGCACGATCTGAGACTATTCGGCCGCACTTTACCTCTGATTAGCACAACACGACCTACAAACACGTTGTTTGTACTGGTCCACCGAAAACTACCTACGAGATCGAAGCCACCCGACGACAAGCGCGGCGCGGCGAGGACCGACAGGCAACCCCGCGCTCTACCAGGAACCCGCGAAACGTAAACAGTTTAAGCTCTGATAGGGCGGATAGCTGCACGGGTAGGCCAGGACCAGGTCTCTCCACGATGGGCCTCTTCTCTCGCAAGCCCAAGGCCGAGAACAACCCCAACAGTGCTACGAATTACAGAAAGACATTCGCCATGATGCGCACCAACAGCACCGACATGCCTTCGTCTAAGTCGAGCTTGCCGGATGTACCTTTGCCCAGAGCTCCCGACCCCAATGTCGATCCTCAAGGTTATCTTCGCAGCATATATGCCGTGCGGGAACGAAGCAAACTGGTCTTCGATAAAGGCAAGCGGAATCAGCTGCGACATTTCAACGTCGACATGTCCAAATTTCCCGACACGGCCCACTACATTGTGTCCATCATCAAGGTATTGTTTGCTGAATTAATGGGTTGATCTGGCGTGAGCAGTGCTGAATAGTGACGACAGCGAGACTTTGAGCCCGACTACCACAAGATCCCTCCGCACGGCCGATGGCAACACTTCGAAGTGGGTGGCCGACCGCGGGTTGATCAGCTCATGCAGTCCTGGCCCAGCACAGTTGATGCTCACGAACGAACACGACGATTGATCGATCTATTCCTCGTATCCGTGCTACTTGATGCTGGAGCGGGAACCAAATGGCAATACCGGTCCAAGGAAAGCGGCAAGGTGTACAAGCGAAGTGAGGGTCTGGCTGTCGCCAGTCTCGAAATGTTCAAGATGGGGATGTTCTCAAGCGATCCAGATCAGCTGTTCCAGGTCGACAGCGTTGCATTGAAAAAGCTCACAACGGAGCGTATGAGCAAGGGACTGCAAGTTACAGATGATAATCCAATCGATGGGTTGGAAGGTCGGACAAACCTCTTGATTCGTTTGGGGGATGCATTGTTGAATCAGGAGATATTCGGGCCCGAAGCTCGGCCAGGAAACATGCTGGACTATCTGCTATCGCATCCCACCACGCACATGAGCACAGTGCCGATCATTCCTCTGCCAACACTGTGGAACACTTTGATGAATGGACTGGCTGCGATCTGGCCAAGCACACGAACACGGATCAATGGCGTAGCACTTGGAGACGCATGGCCTTGCGGATCAATGCCATCACATCCAACTCAACCCTGGGAGAATATTGTTCCTTTCCACAAACTAACTCAATGGCTTACATACTCATTGATGGTTCCCATGCAGAAGCTAGCAAATGTTCACTTTGTGGGCGTGGAACTAATGACAGGCCTGCCGGAGTATCGGAATGGAGGATTGCTTGWTGACACAGGTCTCCTGACTCTCAAGCCCGAAGACGCCAAACGAGGACTCGAGCAATACCAGATGAACTCAACAAGGCAAGGGCAACCTAACGTGGAGGTTGTGCCTTTATTCACTGCTGATGACGATGTCATTGTGGAATGGCGTGCCTTGACGATTGGATTCTTGGACGAGCTGCTTGTTGAGGTCAATCTGTTGCTCGGACTGTCTGGTGACGCTAAGCTTAGCCTAGCACAAATGCTAGAAGCTGGGTCGTGGAAGGTACCAACGCCGAATCTACTTCGGTTGTGATGAGTCAATACTAATCGACTCAACAGGGCGGAAGGGAGATTGCTGAAGTGTMCCGGCCGAACACGAAGGAGCCTCCCATCATGATTCTGTCCGACGGCACAGTCTTCTAGATGTCTTCTCTGTTCGCAGGGTGTAAGTGCAATCTCACAACCGACCACATGATGGGCGCTAATGGTACATTCCTTGACAGGGGATCATGATACTCCAATGTGGGATGACGGCATCGCAGATACGATGGTTTGGAATCAGCACATTTCGACTCATCTGCATGTCAAGGGGCTGGTCGCACAGGACAAGCGGCCGAGCAGCGAGACGGTTCTGCAACGGCCTCAGGGTATGAATCCGAATCCACTCAAGGCTCCTCCGGTAAGGCGGACCAGTCTTGGGAGGCCAAGCTAGCAGGCAAGTGCCTGCAGCTTGAGGGAGAGTCCGTAGTAATGTTTAATGCGCAGTGGAGGAACTTCAACTTAACACAGCAGAAGATCAAGCGCATACCTCGATGAGCGACGCTGTTGGAGAGGGAACCAATGGTGTCTGCAGTGCGCCCAATGAATTCTCCGCAGACATTGGACCGTGCGGCTTTCCTTCGATGGGTGCAACTTGCCCAAGAACTCTCACCGCGTGTTGTCATGACGAGTGCTGCCCTTCAAATCTGAACCTTGGTGCTTATTCCATCAACGCAAGTTTCACTTGGCTAAAAGTGTACATTCAAAGTAAAGCAGTTCTGTTGCTCTCTATACAAAAGCCAAGGCCAATGCAGAAACCACGCTCAGTCCCACAACAGTCCATCCCGACTGGTTGACCTTCTTGTTCGTAATCATCTTCGCCGTGTCCCAAACCAAATGCCTCACACCGTTGAAAGAATGGAAAGTGAATGGCAGTGCCACAATCATTTTGGTGGCCACCTGCAAGAACATTGGCCACGCAGCGAAGCTGGCCGCAATGACTGCCGACTCCAAGTGCCATCCGAGGGTAGGAGCGATCAAATAGAGACCACCAAAGGCGTAGAAGGCACCACTGACGGCACAGCCAGTGATTCGGTTGAGGGCGGAGAGGTACCATGTGATTTGTGGTTTGTAGATGGCGAGATGGGGGGCGACGGGGCGGTTCAGGCGCTGTTTTCCGAGGATCGTGCTGCGGGCTTCCTCGGGGGAGATCTCCGCGCGGGCGGCGACTTGTCTAAGGGGGTATGTTAATGATGAGGTTGGATGTTTGGGAGGAGGAGCTTCACTGACCTCCGCTGGACCTTGTTGAAGGCCGCGCCAGTCGCGACGGCTGCTGGGGTCGCGATTCGGAGCGCATTGGGCTGGGCGGCTACTGCGAGAGGTGGTCAGTGATGTTCCCTTGGATAGGTAGGAGATCACGTACACCGCCGGAGCGACTGCTGGGTGAGTCTCTGCGCCAACATGGTCGTGGTTTGCTGGAGTGGAGTGCTGGGGGAGTGTTGATCAGATGTCGAAGTCGATGTCGTTGATGCACCCGCCTCGGCAATGAGTTATTCCCGCCTGATCTAACCAATGAGGAACGGGCTAAGGTAATTCACCTTGCCATTCCAACATATTCTATCCCCAGAGTGATATCTCGTGGTTCCTTCAGCACTATGGATTGCTTTTGAACGACGAGCATTCTCCATCGATTGCAGTAGTCATGCCGTGTGAACAGGAAGATCAAGGCCCAAATGAGTGCGTTCGTCGCCTGAGGACACAAGCCAAGCGCACGGACTCCGCTTGAGTCTTGGAGCTACCTCAAATTTCTTCGCTCCGAACTTCTTCTCCTCTTCTTCAATTCAAGAATCTCCCACACCGTCTGGACTCACGGCTGAAGGCGCGGCGAGCATCCACGACAGGGCGTTATGCTCTGTCTATGGGTGCGCCGAGACTCTGAGACCAACAAGCCCGTCGTTAATCACTCGCTTTCGTCCTTCATACGATTAAGAGCTTCATATCAGGGCGACAATCTTCCTTTTCATATATCATTTCACCATCTGACACTTGCGGATGCTAAGTGGAGATTGAAAGACGGATGTCCATTTCGTAGCATCCCTGCCTCTGGACCACCAATGATTAGTGAGAGAACAGTTGGTGTGGGAATGCCTGACTCGCGCGTCAATCACCCTGTTTGGCTCTGCGCACTGTGCATCTGCTATATATACAGCATGTTAGATTGTCTGGTATCCAGTGCCAGCGGAGGTCTGGCAAAATCTATGCTGAGAGCGAGCATCAGACTTACGCCACCGACAGCTGTCGAGACAGATCTGAGCAGGTACCGTTGACTACATGAAACCTAGAAATTTCTCACACACCGCGCTGGAACAGGGCATCTATATCCGGTACACGAAGAGCTTCATCATGCTACCGCGCTATTCAGATTCCAAACAAGGTAGCGGTGCACCGTGCAGGCAAGTCTGAGCAGTGTGCAACAGTTCTCTATATAGAATCGTTGCTCTCACAATCTACAACATACCTCCCATTCAGCTCAAGCGACTCTTTCCTCTGCTGACCACTCCATCCGAGCATGGAAGCTGCAGCTCGAACAAAAGAYACCGCATGGCCGTTGTGCAGTCGTGGTTCCAATCGTTTGAGTCGCAGATCGAAGTCACGTCCTAGGAGCCTCAAGCGAGACAGAGCACAATCGACGTCTGCGAACAAGTCAGMCGAGCAACCGGGCTTTCTTCAACAAGTACAGACACTCCAAGGCGCAGTCGGCAACATGTCGAACACCCCCGAGCTTCCCGAAGGGAGAATGAGCACTGTTCCACCGAAGCGGCCTGCCACGGCGGGTCCGGACAGAGTCAACAGACCGGACAGAGTCAACATAGCTGCGAGCCCACTCCCAATGTCCCACAGTCCTGCACCCATGATCGAGCCTTTCGCTCTCCCGAAGCCAGCTCTTCCCTTTCTCCGAGACATTCCTCAGACCCCCTCCGACCCAAATCATTCGATCCAGCACACAAGCACGCTCTGGCAGTACTATCTGGACAAGGTGGACCCGATTTTGAAAATTATCGACACATCAGCCGTTCAACACTTGTTCATATCTCAAATCTCCTTTGCGGACATTCCCAAGGATTTACAAAGCTTAAAGTCAGCAGTCTTGTTTGCGGCCGCATCAAGCATGCAAAGACCACTAGGCACCGCCTGCCCAATCGCAGACGCTCTCATGGAGAAGCACGCTCGAGAGACCGAAGAGTTCCTCGCTGCATCTCGCTTCATGGCTCAACCAACGATCGTGTCTCTTCAGGCGCTGACGATATATCTGGCATGCGGAAGTCGTAGTCTGGAACAAACTTACATGCTATCGTTGACCGCGATTCTGGTCAGACTCGCGATGGCGTTGAAGCTTCATCGCGACCCCGAAAGTCAAGGCCTCCCCTTTTCCGATTGCGAATATCGACGACGGCTGTGGTGGCACATTTGCACGCTGGACGCGAACACCTCCGAGGACAACAACTCAGATGCGCTGATTTACGAACGACAGTGCACTACGAGAGTACCGGAGTGGTCGACGGATCCGAACTGCCCAGAGTACTTGAAGAACATGTTCTACAGCGCTGTGCAGGCTGAAATTACCTACTATAGCCGCACTGTGCTCTTCTCCGCGCAGTTCATGGAGGACAATGGCTATCCGGTGCTCCCAACCGAAGGCAAGCTCTGTGTGATCGAGGCATTAGAGGACACGCTCAAGGAGAAATACTTCCGACGCTGCGATCGAAACATGCCGACTTACAGACTGGCTCTGACTTCGAGCAAAATCACCATTGCGAGAATGAAGATCGCTATGCTCTACAATGAAGAGGATATTGAGTCAGCCTTGAATGACGAAATAGACTTGATCCTTCGAGCCTGCGTTGAAGTCATGGAAGGTCTTCGTAGCTTCAGGAAAGACCCATCTCTGTCCGTATGGGCCTGGCTATGGCAGAGCTACGTGGACTGGGATGCAGCTGCAATCGCCCTGACAATCCTCAATCGAACCAACTCCTGCTCTTCAGAAATTCTCTCGAGAGCAGTTTCTGCCACCGAATCCTTCTTCGACTCCTGGTCGGAATGCCTCTTCGAACCATCACGACAGGAGCAATGGGCGCGTTTGAACCATCTCCGAAACAAGGCCAAAGTCCCTCAGCCTTACATGGCCCTGAGCAAGAGAAGCAGTCGCGCTTCCATGGCTCTGACTCTGCCCAAGACTCCCGTTCAGTTGCAGATTCACAGCGCACCCATGGATACTAGACGTATGACCCTACCCAACCCCATCGAGCCCGCCTCAAACGGCACAAGCGAACGGCACAGAAGGAACAGGCTCAGTGGAGACAGTCTTGCACGCAACTGGTCCATGCCGATTTGTGCAACTCCCAAGGCTGACGAGATGCATTTCGACCTCAAGGCGCTGGATTTGCATGACATAACAGCCAGCGAGTGAGGCTTTTCATCGAAATGATCCCAACCTAGTCCGTCAAGAGCTCGGCTGAGTTGGCATGAATTTACTTCGGCTCTTGTTCTTTGCCTCGTTTGTGTACTATATACCCTACCATTTAGTGTAATGTCTATAGCTCGTATTGCTTTTGAGCTCGGATATGGAGTGTTCTTCCTCTCTGATCAACCAACGTGCTCGTGTGTATATCACAACTCCCGCCACTTCTCTTCTGTCCACCGCAACGAATCGACGAGTGTTGTTCTTCCCTCACCACAACGTGAGTATAATCCAACCTGTTTCACAAGTCAACACAAAACTCGAACGAAACCCATACTTGACAGGACGCCTCCAACAACTCACAAGTCACTCCATCGCCAGATCCCGTTCACAAAACGCACCGTTTCAAAGACCAAACTACACATGAAACTGTCTATCGTCGACGAATAATCTACGAAGTCGTTCGACTCGAACTACATCACACCACGTACAAATGATGCAAAGCAACGAGCAGACTTGCCAAATCGCAGATGCAAAAGAGAATCCATGACGCTTCGCAGTCGGGTTTGTTGAGGCGCGTCGTGGAAGAGGACATGACAATGTACACGTTGACACGGGTCTCATCAGCCCCGAAAAAGCCACCATCGGGATCACAATCTACCGGTACAGCCTAAAGTAGCAAACACACAGATTCGCAGAGGGCCGAGATGCAGGTTCAGTAACGTTACTCCTTGGCTCTTCGAGTCCAGCCCGGCTTCAAGCCTTTTCAGATTCGGCATGTGTCCACTTCAAGCACGTGGTGTATGAAAGATAGAAGAGTTCCAAGTAGCGTGTGAGAAAACCCCATTCATTTGATATACAGTTCCGTTCATTCATCGCCATTCCTCATACCATTAAGAAGCAAAAGCTACCAATACAATGCATCCAGGGTAAGATATTAAGTAGCTTGTTGACCGCCTTGGTCCAACAAAAAAATCTTTTGAGCCTCGATATTGCCGCCCGGGTATATATGTGCATACATCCTCTTCTCGGATCCCCTCCTCAATCGCTAAAGTCTGGATTGGCAATGAAGAGTCGCACGCCACTCATCGTTGATGTCCGCTCGTCCACGCTTCCCCGGCGTCGTAGATCATCTGCGTTGCTTTTACGTTGCTGTACTTGCTGTTCTGCCGTGACTGTACCTTGCGGCAGTCCAGATAACCCACCGAACTTTTCTTCTGCTTCACCACTGCTCCCACTTCCTCCATTGCCGCCTTGTCGGTTGAAGTAGTCGTTCTTGGTGGAGGACTCACTGGTGGGCATGGGTGTTTCATCCTCGGCGACTTCGCCGATGCTGTCAACGGGACTGCCGCCGCCGGCAGGTGTAGAGCCGTTGCTGTAGGCCTTGCTCTTTCCAGCATGCGTGCCAGAGCTGGCATATGTGTTACCTCGTCGTCCACTACCAATGCTGTTCCTCCCACTGCCGGTCTTGGTTTGATATCGAGACTCCTCATCGCTGTCTCCCTCATCCACCTCTGTCGCGCTGAGACGCATGGGGACGCCCGCGCCACCCAATGCCGCAGCGTTGTAGGCACTTGCCTTTGGTGCTCCGTGATGTCTGATCTTGGATCTTACTCCACCAACCATACCCGTGCTCGYGCTCGTGCGTGGGGCTTGTGCGTAGGTGTGCCCACCACCGGCAATGTCGGCCGCAGCGCGCATCTTGGCTTGGCGTTGAGCTGTGAGGATGCGCGGGTCTTCGTGTTGAGCACGGTCACACCATACCGTCGCCTTCTGCTTCCGCATCAAGGCGACGTATGAGGTGGGCGGGATTGAAGRGTTGGATCGTGACGAGGTCGACCGCCGCGGCACTCCGCTGGCGGTACCGGTGCTGTATGTCGATGCGCGGTTGGCATTGGGGTTGGTGGAGGATGTGGAGGAAGTGGCATTCGACATGGTTCTGCGCGAATCTTGGTACATGGGCTGTGGGGACGGTTGCTGCGATGATGTGGTCATGCTGTAGGCTGGAGACACGCTGTAGGGCATCACGCTTGACGAATTGGTTCTCGTGCGGGAGTGCAGTGACTCCTGGGTGTATTGAGGGTGCAGTTGCGCTGCTGCTTGATGGTGCGGCTGCTGATGCAGCGGCAACGGTTTGCGGTGAACGGCTGCCATGGTTTCTTGGGTATAACGCTGTCAGGGAGTTGCCTTGGTGGACCTCCTTCACTGCAACGGGCGGGGTTGCTGCTTGTTCTTGTCCTTATTCACTGCGTCTTCGGTGCTCGCAGCTGTGCTGTTTACTCCACTCACACCCAGGTGGAGCTTGGGGGAGCTTCTCGGACCAGGCTACACTTCAGATCCACTCTCGCAATCGTCGTGGGTGTTGTTCGTTCTCTCGTTCGCTCGGCCAAGGATTGTCGACAAGGGTGAATGCAGGCGACAGCTGCAGGTCGCTTAGGCCGTTATGCAGGAAGCCGTGCGGGTACGGTATCTCGACTTCCCAAGAGCGGAGGAGCTGAGCGTCCAGATAAGATGTGACCACAAAAACGATCGGCGGCGCTTCCAAGACACCGCAGACAGGCAATCCCTGATAGCCCGACAGTGCACGCGATGCGGCCGTCCACCCAAATCCGGTTTCTTAGGCGTCGCGACGAGATGAGACACGACACCGACGAGCGAGGGAATTTCAATCGGACCGCAAATCGCGGACCTACTTTATCGCTCGGTCGGGGATGGGAAACGAAAGGGTCCAGGTCCAGAGCAAAGGGCGGGAAGACGGCTGGAGAGAATAATAATATGGTCCAGCGCTCAGAATGCGCTATTATTCTTCCAAGATGCGCCTAGATGTCCCGCACTGCTGGCAAGAAAGGCATTGTTATTTCTCATTCGCCTAATGTCTCGCGGCGGCGCCACCAAGCCCGTTGAAGCCGTCCGTTGGGAGGGGAGCTCACCTTGAGAGGAAAGTCTAAAACACAGTAACCGCCGGAATGGGTCGATTGTGTCTTCCGCCACGGTCAAATGATATATCAGGCCCGGCAAAGGTCGGATATTGGATTACAGATGGAGATAGTGAGGCGACTTACGATGCCGTCGACGTTATGTATGGGGAAAAGCTCGCAAGAGACCGTTTTAGGCCCGTACTAGCTCGACCAATGCAACACGCGCAAGACACAATAATAATACGAGAGGCGGCACGTCATGCACATCATCCATGTGGGATGTTTGAAAACGTGGACTGTTTCCTCCACTGTCGATCCGATGCAACTCTACTCACACCACCAGGTCGTGAAATCTCCGTGGCTTGCCAATACTACAGTACTCCCGTATGATTATGCAGCCCCGCCTTGCATACCGCTCAGTGATGAGTGCCCCCGTATCTCGACCTGCATTTCGGCGACCCTCGTCTTTTGAACGATCATCGCCGCGCTAAACAATCAATGCACGCCTATGCACCCCATCTCCGCAGCCCGTGCCCACAGATGGCAGGTCTGCCGCTCGTGCTTTGTATGATGTCCGTCCAAGATTGGAAGTGTCTCTAAGCATTGTATGAGAGGATCGCTGGACTTTCGGCGCAAGTTGGTCTCTACGCTCCCTCGGATTCCATACTCGTTATTGCATCGATCAACATGACGTGGAGCCGGCTCTTTAGTCGGGTGGGGCTATGATGTGATGTGATTCCGAAGAGGTTACGCCGGCGTGCTTCTATTTTCGAGACCGCTCCGAGCCTAAACACGACCCATGTGGGAGGTATTCCTAACGTACGAGTATAGGCGGCGGAGATGATTCGATATGGGAGCATCAATAACCCAGATCTTGGCCGCGTTTGGGCATGGTCTGTGTTCAGACACGGCATTTGATCATCTCAATGAGGAAGCATCCTGGTGGCAATCTCGCCGACCTGCTTTCCCACAACTTACATGGTACTTCCYACTCGACCACGATGCATATCCTCCGTGCAGCACCGTGACCGGGACATCCCACCAACACCTCACAGAATCGTATTATCGCCTGTCAACCCGAGCAATCGGGTAACTTTAATATTTCGAGCGTCTCGGGTCGCTTGGGGCGCGGCTCAGAGGCGGAAGCGCCTTGTCTTTTCGCCATCTATTTGCGACGTTGTAACATCGGCGAGGTGACCGAATCTACCTACCACCAGGACCAGGATCATCGCTCCTTGCTTCTTTGTCCTGTCTTGAGTCTGGAGCAACGGAATGAGACTCAAGCAAAACATGCGCCGGGTCTTTGCTGGTACAGGCTGACCACAGCCATGGAAGCTTGGCCTTGGCCTTGGGACGAGAGCGTCACCTCACGCTCCTCCATTTTGGGCTGATCTGATCACACAGCAAATCTGATGATGGTGATATTGTGGGAGCAAGCCTCGTGTAGGAAAAGCTTCGATGGCCAGACAGCAGCCCGTGGGTAAGCTTCTCAATCGTTGGATCGACCAGCCCACCATCCAGCCCCATCCTGCAGACATCGTTTATTAGATCACGCGCTGCCCGCTTTCCCACTCCACAACATTACACACACGAGATGACCAGCATACTGGAGCGACTCCCTAGCGAAATCCTCGAACAAATATGCAAAGACGTTCTTATCTGCGACTTGGTCGACGTTACTCCAAACAGGAACTCACCGCCTCGGCTGACTGGTAACTCATCCGACGGATCTGATACGTCTGGCCGCRCGGAACCAGACGTGAGAAGGTGTACTGGCGCAGCAATACCCACAGAGTTATCAGCCCTACTCCACACTTGCCGACAGCTGTATCACGAGGCGTCTCGGATCTTCTTCTCCTACAACAAGTTCCACATTGACGTTTCCGAAGCCACCCTATCTGAGCCCGCGCGTTGGTTATCGTCACTACCTCGTGAGGGAAGATCGAGAATCAGGAACTTTACTATCACTTATCAAGCTGGAAATAATGACCTGTTCTCTGAACTCAAAAGACAGTCGAATGCCTTCGATCCCACCAGCTTGTCTTTACTCGTCAATGCCCCTCGCATCATCCGTGATAAGAACATGAGAATCATCTCCAGTGCACTCAGGGAATTGCAAAGCATAGACGATTTCAAGTTCTCGGCCATCAATATCCGATTCGAGCGCCAGGCCGCTGGGTCATTGGAGTGGGATTCTTGTCGTCGGTGTTGGGCACAGTGTCTGTATGAGATGAACGACACTTTCAAGTTGCCCGATGGCGATGAGATTGGTTGCGATTCTTGTAGGAAGATGGGATCTGCCTCTCGTTGCTCGTATCATTGTCGGAAGCCTCTGGACAGTTGGGCGACAGCATCGAGTGCAAGACCGGGAGGACCGATCTAAATGAATGCCTTATTGATGTTAATGATTCACGGTCTCATAATGGAGTAAAGAGGGCACAGGACGACCAACATTCGAGATAGTACTGATGACTTGATCAAGAGGAATGCATTATACCCACAAACTTACCGTCTTCTGCACTATTAGTCCAATATGAAGAACCGAATCATACAATCCGGAGGAGAGAGATGTTCAACGTTACACGATCTGTTGGCGTCAGCGACGTCACGGCTGCCATGACGCTGGAGGCTGGTCGTTGCAACATCCGAGTGCACGTTCACGCATGGCTGGACTTCCAGCCAGCTTACCGATTCCCGGTCAATGCTTGTTAAACAGTTGAGGTGTAGTTCTTGGCTACGGAGATACTCCTACTCTTATACCTATAAGGCGAATTAAAGCCGTCGTGGGGCGGAACGGTGCTGTTTTATCCGCAAGATGACCACGGTATACATGTCTCAAATACCTTACTCCTTCATCTCCTTCAAAATCTCACTGCGATGGAATTCTACTTGGGCGAAGGCGCTTTCCATTCACTTCAGACTGCCTCGCAGGTTTCYTGATCCTCTCATGCAAGAGATGCCCTTATATCAAAATCTGTTGACAACATCAGATTGTCAGAGGTAGCAAATGCACAAAAGTCGAAATTGAGGTGGCCGGCAGAGAGCGTGAAGCTTCCCCGAGATTGAAATTCGCACTTTCCAGGTCGCAAGCACCAGAAATAACCAACCGTCCGCGCCACCACATAAACCGGCTGCCACTTCTGAGTGGCAGTATACTTTCCTGCGAACACCAGTTCGAGCTCCAGTGTGGGCCTCCGGCTTGTCAGTGTGTCGTGCTGGAGATCCCTCATCTCTGCCGTCGTTGTTGGCCGCTCGCGTTCCGATGGACGTGTCGAATGGACGAGACAGGAGGTACAACGCGTTTTCTCTTCATCATAAGTTCCTTGACGGCGACAACGTCTAGCGAGGATGTCTCTGGTTCTGAGTTGACTTCAACTACCCTCAGCGTTGCAACGCTCTCTTTCCTCTCTTCCTTTCCTTTCCTTTCCATGCCATAGCCATTTCTTTCTAATGTTTACCTGACGACCCACACTCCTTACCATCTCTGGCACAGTTTCAAACTCTCGCACAATTCTACTAGCGACAGAGTTGGCCGAGGCGGCACTTCATCAGTACGATACATCTAATTGAAGCCAGACCTTGGGCTTGGCGAAAGTGATTTCGTTCACATTCCAACATACCTTGTTGTGGAAACTCCCGCATACCGTGCTCAACCAAATCATAACATCGACCATCAAGCATCTGGGCGAACCCAAGCAGTTTCCGATCGCCGTGTGACATAACCGGACACAACAACTTGAAAGACACTGGCGATGGGCCGAGCATTGGGAAGGGAGATGAGGACACCGGCGCCCACCTGGACGTAAAGACTGACCACCTGGAACGAATCCCGGACTCTGGAATCACCAAACCACCAACTATAATCAGTAATTCATAATGACTCGGAACAACATGGAACGAAGACAGGACGCCTCCGTGGCAGCGGCCAGTCCGCCCGCCGCCGCGAATACCACGCTATACCTCGCGATCGGAGTGGGAGTGGGAGTCGCGATTCTTTTCGCGATGACGGGTGTGGCCATCCGCATCGTGTTGAAGAAGAAACAACACCAAAGAGAAGTAGCCGAGCTGGAACATGGGGCGTCCAGCACTGCGATCTCGCCCGGTAGGAATACGGAACAGGCACCCCGACCCGTGACGATGCGATGTAGCCAGGTCATGCCCAACTCTCAACAAGGCTGGGACGCACTAAGATCGAGCGAGACTCTCAATGTGCCTAGTCCGGTAGCCCGACATCCGCAAAAGCGATTGAGGTCCTCGGTTTTGCCGAAGAGGCTCAGGAATCGTCGCATACAGTTTGGCAAGAACAAATATCTGTCTGCAATTGTTGAGCTGGAGAGTCCGATTCGCGACAAGGCGTCGCCAGAACTGCCTTCTYTGGAGAACATGGAGAAGTTCATGGCTTCGTCGAACTTGATCTACCCCGAGCAAGATGACGCTGGTCAGTTTCGGAGTCATCAAGCCACGACCGCAACGGGCTCAGCTCGCTCGGCAAGTCCGACATTGGATGCCCTACCGTCGTTCGCAAAGCGATCTCCAACAAGGTACGATGCCAATCGGACCAAGAGCGATGATGCAACCATAAGAGTTGCACGATCTGCGTCCGCAGGCCTGTTGGGCGTCTCTGTCGTGGCCGGGACAGTGTCCGGTCAGGCATATTGTGATTCATACAGGTTGTATCGCCCTGATCCACACACTAGATCACTCAGCCTCGGAGCACCAACAAGCCAACCACCGTCTGGACCTGTCCCACCAATCCCTGCCAGATCGCCTCACCGTCTGATCACGAAGTTTGGCAACGATGAAGATGCACGGCAAGTAGTGTGCATCTCGCGCACATCGTCTTCAAGTGGTGATTCCGCTAGCAGCTCGGTCCTGGTCACAAGCCCGATCTTGACCAGGAACAGCGACAACGATGCCCTGCAGTCGCCAACATTGGAGGACGTCGTTGCGGAAGATGAACACGCTTCACTGAAGACAGGAGCGAGCCATCAATGGCTGAATCCACGCATCGACGGTCCGCGACCAAATACTACAAGCTCCGCATCGAAATTGCAGAAGTCTGTATCCGTTTGTGGAAGCATCATCCGCTTCAGCAGCGAGAGTCTCTTGACACGGAAGCTATCCACCGCAAGTTCAAGCTCAGAGGGAAGCTTTGCCAAGCAGCAGAGACTATCCATTGCTCAGATCGGAACAGCGAATAGCATCATGATGAGCCGTGTATCCTCGTCCAACTCCCTGACGGGCTCACTCGGCGGCGTGCAAAAAGTCTCCACTCCTCCCCGCAAGATCAGGAACAGGAGACAGTCCGTATCCGCCAGTGGATCTCCAGCAGAGCGTAGACGAGCAGGAATTCTACGCGATATCTCCGGAAAGGCAAGCAAGTTCACCGTGAACCGCGAATCTTCAGATTCCACCCCGAACTCTGGACGCAGCAGCYGTGGGAATCCATTCCAATGGGACACTAGTGCCACGAAACTCAATGTTCCTAGCGMACTGAAAGGAAGTCCCAATGCCCGTAAAGGTCATCGGAGACAGAACTGCGTACGCATCAGTACCTTGACTCCGCAAGTTCTGGGACCTGTGCGCAGCAGATCCGCCAGCCCAGCAGGCCTTATGGATCGCATTAAAGAGGAGAGCGAATGTGACGAGTTCCATCGCGCTGAAAGTGGCGAGGTGGAWGGAAACGAGAAGCAGCTTATTGTGCAGAAGAGACGGCCTAGCCCCATGCGCCAGTTCAGCAGCTCCACCCTCCCCGACAATCTACGGGTCAAGACCCTACGAGCATCAATCACATCCGACTCACCAACGTTGTCAGTCTGGAATGCGTACCAAGAAGCTGCAGGTCTCACATCCGCAGCCTCCGATTCGAACCTGCCAATCTCTCCAGATGGAAGCAGACCGGGCTCAAAACAATCCAATCGCTCATCAGGAACCTTTGACATTCCCAAATTCCCCACTCCAAGCAAGTCGCAAGCGTCCGTGGCAGCGGTAAACCGTGCAACACCATTGCCAGAGTTCTCCATGGACTTTGACAATGAAAAGGACGGATCGTCGCCGTTCGCGTTGGCAAGCTCACCTTCTTCCAGCGAGGCCTCACCAGTCTCGCCGCTCTCACCAGACGCTCGCGTTTCGCGTGTTTCGCAAGTCTCGCCTGTAGCATTCCAATTGCCTTCCAGTCCACCAGATCAGCTGTCAGCCAAGAAGGAATATGATCCCGCCTGGCCTGCGATCCACATGCCTATATTCGGCGGGGAGGGCGATGAATACGATCCTGCAAGTCCACCTGAGATGTCGTGGGACGCAATGGACCCCGAGCGGAGTTCTTGTTTCCTTCCATTTGCCGCCGGGAACATTTTTGGCGACGATCGAGAAGATAGGACTCAGACGAACAGAGTCGCGAAAGAGGAATCGCCGCCATGCTCACCAAAAAGCTCTCCCATGCCAGACACTCAAGCGAGAGATGTTGAAACCTTGACAAGCTCCAATGCAAGCAGAATGATGTCTCGTCTTCCCTCAACCAGCTCTTCAGGTGTGTTGGGGCTGAACAGCATCCCAATCCTACTCCCACCAACCACCTCGGAAGATCCAGCCTACCAGCTACCGGAATGGAAACCGCCCGCAGTACCCACACAAAGCAGCGCTCCTCGACCACGTCGCGTTACAAGTACCGGTTCGCCGAACAGAATCCGACGAAGATCCCCAGAGCCTTTCTTACCCACCATTCCACAGAGCAGCTCACCTCCACAAGCCCCAAAATTTCACACCGTTCGACCATTCAATACTGCACCCCCGGCCAAGAGCAACACCCTCCAAGCGCCTGGAAATACCAGTCCAAAAGGTCCCCGTAACGCCCCAGCCAAGTCCGTGCTGAACAACATCTCCAAATTACGACGCATGAACAGTGAATGCAACACAGGAACTCCCAACCGCCAGAGCAGAAATTGGCAACTTCTAGGTCGCCAAGCCAGTCCAAGTCTACCCTTCACAGGCGCAATACTACCGACAGAGGATAGCAGCAACAGTCTGTTTGATTTCGACTTTGGCACTCGCACATCGGAGCAGTATACGCAAGGAGGTGCCGCTGATGGCGAGGTAGAAAATGGCATGGGAAATCTCTTGGACAAGAACACTTTTGATCGAGTCCTAGATGGAGCACTCGCAGGCTTTCATGCCGAGTTTACGAGTTGGAGTGCCGAAAAGGACAAGAATGGCGAGCAGAGGCCGACTTCGAGCGTCTGGGATGATGGAGAGCGATTCTGGCAGAAGCAGCCAGATTCAGCGGAAACTCCGTCCTGCAAAGTCCATGCAGCGGAGGCCACGCCTCGAAGGAGTGCGGAGCCGACGTTTGATCCAAAAATGTTGTCCACCACTCCGAGGCAGATGGCAACGCAGATGAACTCGCCAGGGAACACGCCAAAGAGCTTGTACGACGCCGACGGCTTTTTGAAGACTTAGTTACTAATGTTTAAGGGGAGGATGTGTTTTTTAGATACCCACATATGAAACTTTTCTTTCGTCCGGTTCTTAGCTCGTTATGCCGTAAATCCATGCGTGAGTTAAAAGTCCTGTCCCAAATATCTCTCATCGGCGATATGTATCCAGTTCATCCAGTCCGCTGCCATTTCTTCTCATCTTCCTCTCCAGCACCGTCCGCAGTATCCAGCTCGGCCGCAGTCCTAGTCCGGCCTGCACCTTCTCCGAGCGGTTCTGCTCCTTGATCATCGTCTTCACCGCCAATCACCGTCATGCCCTCAGGCATTCTGAAGTTCCCATTCTCATCCATGAAATCCCCCATATTCTCACTCGTAATCCAACCCGTCGCGCCGGGAGCCGTCTCATCAAATCCACCATCCTCACCCTCTTCTCCATGCTGAGGCGGGTCAGGATTCAACTCCTGACAGTCCGAGATGGCTCTAAATAGCGCATCGGAAGAATTATTCTGGTCGGCAGTTCCGTTCGATGCGCCGCCTTCTGCTTGAGTCGCTGCTGCTGCATGGTGCTGAACAGTGCCTGCTGTGATTCGAATCTGCACGAATTGAATATCCTCGTCTGCAGTATCGATGTCGGAGAGATTCAGCTCAAGAAGCACGTCTTGCCCATCCTGTGCGGTCACGGTGATTGTCGGGTAAGAGATCTGCAGTCCAGATGAATGCGCCGGGGCGAAGAGTAGGACATGTCGTGAAGTCACCCAGACATCGACGCCGGAGAGATGGATGTCGCCGTTGGAGCTTGCAGATGGAGTGGTGCCGCCGGACAATTGCTGAAAATCTGATTGTGCTTCGAATTGGTCTTGGGGGATCTTGATGGTCGAATCTGGAGCATGCAGGTGTAGGACTGGCTGGCCGCCGAAGAAAGAGCCCGGTGTTTGTGAGGTATATTCAGAGAGTGGAGTGAAGTCCTCGATTAGGGGCGCGGTTTCGATAGTTTCGAGTGACATGTTGTCGTTGTTTCTCTGAATGTTGATTGTATTTCAAGTGAAGCTCTCCGGCCCTGCAGCTTTGGAGAAAGTCGGCGAACCTTAATCCGGTAGGGCTGAAGCGACTCAACCGGGATACATCAACAGGAATGTTCTCACGAATGATGATAAATAAGTGATTCTCCAGCACTATCAACGCTCCCGTCCTTGGTATCATCACAATGCAAATGCTGCCCAACGACTCGCTGTCCTGTCCAGCCAAAAGTCGAAATTATGTTCTCAACGCCCTCTCAATCAATCCCACCTCATCATCGTTTCCCATTCATGCCATCCGCTCCATGCAAATACTTATCCATGAAGGAGATATAGTCGAACTTTGGCACATCGCGATCCTGCTGTAAGTCAGGTCCTTTGTGCGACGGCATCTCCGCTACGAGCTGTTGCACAATCTCATCCGGTATTAATGAGTGCGTCAGKTCCATCTCCGTCACATACGGTTTGCCATCTGCGACTTCCCGGAAACTCTCAAAGACCTGTTCCGCAGTGTTCTGGTCCTCGGTAACATCGACCATGAAGCGAATGAATTGCTCGAATGTGACGTGCCCGCCATGACCTGCCACCTCGACGAATCGTTCGTGCATTTCTTGCTCATCATACACCAATCCGAGCGAGGCCAGCGCGGCTGAGAATTCGAGCTCCTGGAGCGAATTGGACAGGTCGCGGTCAAAGTGTCGGAATACGGACTCGAATTCTTCAAGCTGGATGGGAGTCAGGTTGGTCATGTTGCGGGCCACCACTTGGTTATCAAGAAAAGCGAGCTTTTTCTGCACGCTACTACGCACGAGACCCAGTTCGTATGCGAGTTCATCATAGGTATACGTTGTGTAGTCGTTTTCTTCAATGTTGGCCTCTTCACATTGTGTGTCCAGATTAGCAATGATGTCGAGGTACTTGTCCAGTGGGGGGAGATTTTCCGCGATTTGTGAGGCGTGTTCGCGCTGATCGTCTACGTCGCCTTCCAAACCGGATATGCTGACACTAATGGTCTTGAGTGCGAGGGCAAAGTCGTTAGCTTTGTCGGCAAAGGTCTTCCGGAGGTTGTTCTTGATGTCACGGATCGTGTTGTTGATTGCCTGGCTTCGGGCTCTTTCAGCTTCCATCAAGCCATTCCAGGCAGAGTCAAGTGCTTCCAAGCTGAGGTCTGCAGGTGGCTGGTATGGACGAAGTTGGTACGTGTTGAGTTTGGTCTTGATGTTGCCTAGCAAACCGGCGAGATCGCTCTTCTCAGCAACCCACTCCCGCTTCCCTCTTTGCTTATATCCAGTGAAATCCTTGCTCTGGGCCTTTGCATCTGCGTACGTGCCATCGAACTTTGCACTCTGCCAGTATTCTCGTTGTTTGTGAATCTGCTGCAACAGTTCACGAACTCTTCGCTCGTATGTGTTTTGCATCTCCCAGGCGCCTTGCATGTTGGAGACGAACTTTTCCACTCTCCGGCCTGCATTCTCAACCTTTTCCATCTGGGAAAAGGCATGGAACCAATATGCGATATATGTCATGAGCGATCGCTCGTCCGGCTTTGCAACATCACAAACGTCCTCCACATCCAGCAGGTCCGGGATACCGATTTCCTTAGAAGCAATATCAAAGGCCAGCTGCATGTTCCCACGGTGGTCCGATTTGTCCAGCTCGTCAAAATCAATTAGATCGGGTCGGTGGATGTCCAAGAGTGCACAGAATGCCAGGCCATCGTTCCAGCTACCTGAAAAGTCTCTCACCTCCACCTCATCGTAGCATGCTGTTTTCCGTTGACACCACAGCAGCAATCCTTCCCTGGCGCTGAGACCTTGATGATTCACATCGCTGATGGTGAAGCGTAGAATCAACGTCCATATCAGGCCCAAGATGATCTTTCGATTGCCGTCCACAATGTCTTCGGCGCCAATATTCGTCAGCTGGATCTTCCGCCCTTTGATGAAATCCAGAGCAATGTTGACATTCTCGAACCGTTGCACTCGTAGTTTCGGCCGAGCGGCATATCGGCCGAGGGACTCCTGTGAGAGGATTTCGAGGAGGTGTATTAAGATGACGCCGTCCGAGAGATCAGTGACGAGGTTCGCAATCTCGACATTGCGTACTTTGAGCTTGTTGTTGAGCCTGGCGACGACGCATGGTTAGCTATGTCCGCCTGAAACCATGGCTCATGTCTCACCATTTACCAAATGTCTTCTCCTGCACTTTAATCCTATGCGCACATGTCGGTCAGCCCTCTCAACGCCCCGCAGCTGGGGGACCGAACCCGCCAAACATACCACGACTGCTCAAGCACCGCCATGGCGTAATTGCATACTGCTGTAAGCGCAACGTCGAACCCTCCAAGCTGTCTGGTGAGGTATCGATGCTGTGAGATGTGCGAATGGTGAAGGAAAGGTGCAATCGGGATGTTGATTGCAGCTGGCGCTTGAGCCGAAGGTTGGGCCTGGCCTGTTCATCACGGCAACGACATTTACCCGCTGTCCCGCACTGACTTTCACGTGCGTAGCAACCTGCACACATCATTCACTCCACAACCTCAGCACTCGCGTTCAATTGGTGGACCTGTTTCGGAGAAGGCATACCCCTGCGTTTACGAATCACCATGCCACTGTCAACATGGCCTTTTCGTTGAAAACATGTTTTTCGGCAGCCACCATTCCGCCGAGCATGGGTGCCGACAGGAGAGCCAACTCATTGGACTTTTCGCAAGATAAAGGAGCGCAATGTGCCAAGTGCGCACCAGGGAGCCGAAATGAAGAAGAGAGTCGTTTTTCATTGCATTAAAACAGGCATTCGTCTCAGCCACTTGGGCATGCTTGAATACTATGATTCCGCTAAAATAATATTGCCTACGTCGTAACGTGGACGTGTGGGTATCTCCTCCAGCCCTCCAAATCAAGAAATGGCATCAAGATGACAACGCTCCCCGGCGCCATCGCATTGCAAGTTTCAACAAATCATGTTCACGTAAAGACATTCAAAAGCTTTTTTTCAAGCCGCTCATATCCAGCCGACGTGGTCTTCGCCCGGCACTTCCGCAACATTGCCCCCTGCTAGAGCAATGCGGCTGGGCGGTGTTGCAGAGCGTCCCCGTTGCACAGTGCGTCCGGCAGAAAACAACAGCGTGCGGTCGCCAGACGTGGACGGCCGGCGCATAATGAAGCTGTCTGTTTGTGCCCTAGTTGGTTGAAGACGCGTGGTAGTCGAGGCCTCCTCGTCGTCTTCATCGGCCGATGTCACAGACTCCAGCTGACGCGACATGCGATGGGATTTGACGACGGACGATCTGCTTTTCCGCCTGCTCTGCACGAGATCTGGAATGGAGCTGGTCGATGCGGACGACCAACGCGTTGTATCACTTCCCACGTGCATGGATCGTCTGCTGCTCTCCCAAGAATTTGCAGAGCTCGACTTGCGGCGTTCGCTCGAGCGTGCGGAGGATTCAGGATCACTCAGGTATTCGGGAGCTCGGTTCGCATCGAAGCCTGGAAATTGCATCTCCCCTTCAGTATACGGTGACCTCTCGCATTCGAGAAGACTAGCCTTTATCAAAGGGGTTGGACTCCCCGACGCAGATGTGCCAAGTTTGAGGGACGTAGGAGCTGACAGCGCGACTTCTCCCGACCCAGTCCTTGCAGCTTGGAAACCACGATGTCCGACAGAGGATCCGCGTTTGTGCTGAGTGTGATCCAATGACGATGAGCTTGACATTGATGGTGCGTCGCCGAGCCACGCAGATAACCGAACGCCGCCGGGCTCGCCACCATCATCGTCGTGGTCCGATGGCGTTAGTTCTGCTTCTTCTTCTTCGCGAGGAGACGCCACATTCTCCCAGTCAAAATCACAGCTTGCTTCCGCTTCTTGGTCAAAAGCAAAATCAATGTCGTCTTCCCATGTCGGCTCAATGAAGACATCCGTGCGAGAGTTGACGGTCGCGACAGACTTGGACGATCTTTTGGACACGAATGAGCCGGCCACGGATCCGGCAACGGAATCGGCAGCGGAACCGGCACGTCCGTGAGGCGGAGCTGGAAACAACTGGCCGAGTGTTCTCATCGAGCTTTTGGAATGCGTTTTGCGCACGCCTCGAGTGGGCACGGGTGGTAGTGGCTTGCTCTCACGCTGGCTCTGTCCAGCGAGCGTCGTCAAAGGCGCGCTGAGAGTCTCGAGAGGAGGTGCTGGACGGACAGGAAGGCTCGCCCTTACATCTGACGATGCTACTGCGCGCTGAAGCGTGGGAGGAACAATCTCATCGCGGGTGCCTCGCTCTTTAATGAGGTGGCGCAGTTTGTCGGGATCATTGACCGTTGGCGAGCTCAGTGCAGTCATTGATGAGTAATGCTTGGGAGATTTCACCGCTGGCTCTGGTGCGTGGTGAACCTCGTGTATTGTTTCAAAGGCATCGGGGTTGAACTTGGTCTCTTGCGTTTCGTCGAATGTGGTCTCGTCGAGACTTTCGGCGACTTCGGTCGTTGCTTGTGAGGAACATGGCCTCTCAATCTCAAACGAAAGCTCTGAAGGTTGTGTTGATAGTTTTTCTGACAAGTCATCCGCTTGAATTTCCTTGAGGTCGCCTTTGGGCTTCTGGTATGCATTGACCGACCAGAACTTGGCGGTCAGGTTTCTTTCGTCGACGGTTTGAAGCAAGGGAATGTGCTTTTTAGCTGTGTGGGTTAGATGTTGAAAGTTGAATGGTCGTGAGATGCTAGACTTTTTGCGGTGCTTGTAGTCTGGTATTTTTGTCAGTCCTGCGCTATTGCACGTCGATTGTCGACTGGTGCTTACATTGTTCTTCGCTTGTAAATTCGTGCTCTTCGGGTGCTTTCAATGGCTTCGTCTTCGTGACCGGTGCGGCAAAAGGGATCAAGGTGGTGTTAGGTTTGTCACTAGAAACGCTTTGTCGCGACGAGGACCTGCGAGAGGATCCCGGACGAGGAGGGTTCACTTGGTCGTTAGCAGGCGCCTTCATCCAGGTTCCTAATCCAACGAGAGATTTACGGATGCTATCCAACGGGTCGACTTTCTTGCGACGGGTTTGTGAAAGAGCGGTCGAGGATCGCGAAGTGAGCGAGTCGGCGGGGTCGGCGCGGCCCTTGGAAGTGGGCATTGTGGCATTGAGAGTAGGAAGAGCGCGCCTGTGAGTCGAGGCGTCGGAATTGGAGCGACCAAAGAAAGAGAGTCGTCTCCGCTGATATTCCAGAGAGGTGTGAGGTGAGGTCGGCGCCTCCTCTGTACTTCCAGCTCCAGTCCGGTCCGGAGTTGTTCCAGGAACGGTGTCCATGGTTGGGGGATGTCGGTGCGAACGCCCCTCGGCTGCAGGGAGCTCTTTTCCAGACGCCTCAGAATGCAGAGCTGAGCCGAGTCACATTCATATTTGGGGGAAGCGTGATGCAGAGCTTCTGAGATAACCTGCCAGGTATCTTATTCGTTTGACGAAGAAAACGATCGATGGGGATCGCGAGGGTTAAGACCGCGCCAGAGCAGGGCATATGACGGTGGTACGAGCCCAAGCTGCGCTGCCTCGCCTTTTTCAGATTTGGGACCTGTTCGGCGACTCGCGCAGTCCACCAAAAAAGCACCCGCCGCGGCAGGACCCTGCTRCGCGTTCCACCAACCGATGATCCTGGGACGCAACAACGCTTGCGGAGTAGGTCGCCCGGACCGTTGACTGTGCCAGGCGTCGCGAACAACCACGCGGCGATCGATTGGTCTTGTCTCACCTGCACGCGTTGAGGACCGAGAGCCGCTCTGCGCAACGTAACCACCTCGAGGTAGTTCCCTGCACAATGCCATTCTGGCCCGTGGCCTGGCGGGTAACGACCGCTCACCCCTCCCGCGCCGTGAGCGTTCTTGCATCATCAGGTCATCAGGCATCAAGGAAAGTGTCCTGACTCTTGTTTGCAGCGGCATGTTGATCTCCTGTTGCGAGTTCAGCCTGGTGTAGGTTTGCGGGAACGGGCTGTAGCCTCACACGGGCTTTGCGCCCATCGCAGACATCCCTGATTCCCTGCTCCGCCCGCTGAGCGCATGGACGTTCTTGGACGTCTCTAGCAGCCAGCTGAAACGGACGAAGAATGGCCGGTTGTGGAGACCGACCGATGAAGAGCCACGTCGGTCCACTACCACACTACCACTTCAAGCTMAGACCGATTCTCCAGCATGGTCAATGTAAGACAGCCAATGCGAACGACAGCGGAGAGTCTGGAAGGCACGAAAAAATGCTGGGACATGGGTGCAGAAGCCTGTGTTCCGAAGCAAGCGAACGCTGTCCGGGTTCGAGGAAAAAGGCCATGAACCCGATCGTTTGGCACCCGCAGGCCATTGCTTCGCTTCGCTTCGATGGATGGACGCTGTACATAGTGGAGTCTGTCAGTGACCTCACGCACCTGTCCTGTCCTGTCCTGTCCTGTTTCTTCTCCCGGCATCTACGGCGTAATAATGAGGCATCACATTCAAGCTGAATCTGACGCGTCCTGCATGAACCCGTCGATACAATTTGCAATTCAACGCGGCTGGCCACAGATCCTTGAATGGCACATGGATGGCCCACGAGACACGCCATCAGCTCCGCCTTAGAGCCGGACGAAAGCACGAAAACATCTCCCCGATCCCGCATTCGCGATCTGGGAATTTCCATCCCGCCGAATTTTTGGTTTACCTTACTCCATGGCGGCATGGCTAGAATTTGGTAGAATGCCGCTTACATCGAATGAGCAAATCTGGCAACTCCGGGACGATATACTCTTTCAAGATATGATCGGGTGTTAAAATGATGAGATCACACTACCAGCACCTTCCACCTTTGCGATCATGGTCTCCCGGGTCATTCGCCCTGCGCTGTGTTGCGACCAAACTTAGGCTCACCGGGTTACACACGGCGATGTCCCCACACCCGATACCAATTGTTGGAAACTCCAGACAATCGACAGTTTGATCGACGACCCATCATCTTGACAGAAAGCGGCTCACAGCAGCCAATGAATGCTGTAGTTGGCTGATCCTTAATGGAGATTGGATCAAGACCTCCAAGTATCAGAATATCAGGCGTTTCGTTTGTATTACTGAAAGACAGGTCGACGGGTGTGAGATTGGCAGCATGGCAGGCACGTGGTGTATCTCGCCTTGTGATACATCGTTTCTCGTGTTCGATCCAAATGAGTCCTACCAATTGTTTCTGTGTGCCAAGCTGAGCCGTAGATTGTACCTGTGGACGACCATGTGGTCTTGTCGGTGCGACACTCCATCATCCAGCAAGGGACGATGTGCAACAACAACAACAACCAACCAACCAACCAGGCGCTTTCACCAAGATAGCGATGGCGCTTGCAGAGCTCTTGAATTCATACAGGCCACGAATCTAGTCTTGTCGTGACATGATGCTAATTGCCATCGGGCTAGGTGTGTTCGACCCATCATCGATCGRGACACTTCTCTGTTGTAGACCGATGCTTTCCGTCCGGTCATATCTACCCGATCATCAGTGAGATGAAGTGTCATACGGAGGTCCGGCTCATTGTAATGGGACAATGCATATAAACGGTTCATGAATGCAAATGGCTGATTTGCAGACAATCTCCTCAGCTGACATCTAGCATAGAGTACTCAAGTTTCATCTAGTCCATCAATTCCTTTGTGATGTAGTCGGATTGTCAAGACGGCCAGGCCTAGCCTAAGTTCATGCTGGTGTCATGGCGACGACATTGGTCGGAATTCCTCGCCATAAATAGAGTTACAGGCGGTAGATACTACACACCGTCGTCTCAAGACCTGCAAGGCAAGGCCAGAAACCGAATTCAAAAAAAGTGGCAGGGCAAAGACGTTGGACTTTCTAATAAGTTGAGAATGTGCCATTGGATGTCTAGCAGGCAGGCCTTGACTCTCACTCCCTCGCCAAGGCAGTCCAGCCTCGAAGATCTCTACGGCGTCGGAGTGGCATAGAGTGACCTATGAAAAGGCAGAATGAACGCAATGGAGATCTCCCGTGTGCCTATCACATCACATACAGACGAAGTATAATCCACAGAAACCTTGAAAAAGCATGCTATTGACACTTGAGAGGGAGGAGGTGTAGTGCGAAGCTCCGCAGTTGGACATGGTGGAAGACTCCGGAGTAAAGGTATGCACACCCAAAGGCAGCTTCACCACTCACACGCACCGCAATCTAAAACACGTGCCAAAAATCCCCACCACCACGAACATTGGAACCTCCAGTTACTCCCCCTCGACCAATTCATTCCACAATTCTAGACTCTCCTATCCCATACCACGACTCTCCAAGCCCCAAGTCCACGAGTCTATGATACTGATCATCAAGCCCGGCCTCCATCAAAGAAAACCACGATTCGTCAAAATTCTCTTGCAAAGCCCTTAATAATAACCACAAGGTATACTCGATCTCCACACAATGTATAAAACAGCAAAATATCCCGGTGACATCGGCACTAGTCCAAAGCAAACAGCCACGAAAAATGTACGTCACGCACGGGAATGGCTGGGGGAGGAGGGAGAGGGAGGGGAGGGGGTGGGCGATCATCATGCTGCAAATGCAAGTCCATGACTTGCCGTGTACTTCAAAAAACTCAAAAACCATGTCATGGTTACCTTACCTCTGTTTTACAACTGAAAGGCACAGCACCGCACCTGCGCCGAGCGCAAAGAAAAAAAGTTTGGGTCCCAGATTCGAAAAGAATACCAAACTTGACCGTGCGGAAGACGCCTAGCCACAACATGTGAGTAATAACTTTGATAGGTTTATTGATGGAATTGCCGTTTCTTGCCGAAAGATCTAGAGCCCTACGGTACCGTGCTTCTGATACAACCCAACTATGGTACGCTCATGAACGACTCTCAGGTTTCAGAAGTACCATCAACTCATGACTTTCAGGTACCAAACTGTCACCAAATGACTACAGCGTCCACGCATAATGACATCTTCATCTTCACGCCCAGGCGGGGTCTCGCTGGACCCTGTTCTTACAGCTCCCGCAAGACCTCATGCGCCACTTGCGCATAGGTGCTCCAGAGGACGCCTTTCAGCACGCTCTCACCTTCATGCTCCGCCCACTGGCCTGCTTTGGTGAGCTTCTCTTTCCAGAAAGTCTTCTGATGCTCTTCAAGTTCGTGCCAATGCTTGGCTCCAGAGTCTTTCTGAAGATAGTCCTCCTTATCGGGATGCACATCAATGGCGACGCCATCAGCAGTCTCGCGTACCACGACCGCGGTAGCGTCGGCATCTTCAGGCGAGGCGTGGTGTTCTTCCAAAGCGTATCGTAGCGCTCCACCGCCGACAACAGCTGTAGGGATTGTCTCGTGTAGTGTCTTGGTGAGGGTCACTTGCTTGRCATCGAGTTGCTCACGCGCTCCGGGGGATACGAGACCGAGCGGTCCCATCGAGCCAGTGTACCCAGCAAAAGAAGCATAGAGCATTGCGGCTATCGTGACACAGAAGGAGATGACGAGAACGTATGCCCACCACCAGAAAGCCTCATCACGAGGATGGCTGAGGACGTAGCGGGAGTTCTTGTTGCTGGGCTCAAGCGGTGAAAGCGGGAAGGTATCAATTACGACTGTATTGGCATAGCTGACCGACGCGAGACGAGCGTATTGAGGTCCTGGATGTGCCGGTGCAGGTCGAGAGCCGGCCTTTTCGTCGCTTTCCGTGGTGGATTCGTCACCTAGATCTGGTGCCCGAGGCGGTGAATGGAATGGTGCCCAGCAAATCTTGGTCATCTGCTGAGCGTGGACATCATGAAGCGTAAGATAGCTGCGCAAACCTTTGAAAGTATCGGTGGCGTTCTGGTAGTTGATGGTGTAGACTTCGATACTGATGTCTTGTCCAGCCACGGCAATGGCAAACTGCTGGTTGCCGTTTTTGTCTGTGTCCAGAGCGCATACGTCAAGACATGACGCTTGCTTCATGCGGCGGGGGAGGTTCTGCTGCATAACCTCCATGGCCGGTCCGGTAGGATAGAGATGGAATATGCGAAGCTCGGCGCCGCCCTTGTTTGGCTTATTCGCCACAGCAATGACAGTATCCGAGTTTAGGAATCGTACACAGCGGAACTTGGAGCGGCTATTGGCCTTCTGAAAGCTCTCAGGCACTGGCATCTGATAGACGCGTCTTGGTCCCACGGGTCTCTTCTCGGCCTTTTTCGTACTGAAGTCGTATCGGATCGTCTGCTCGTAGATATTGTAGTCGTCACAGTAGGCGATGCTGAAGTCTGACTCTGGAGTGAGGGCAATGTCCAGGTCCGCAGCCTCTGCCCTTTCAGGCAGGGCGATTCTAGTGATGATGTCCCCAGGCGACGGCACCGCGACCGTGGCGTTGAACACAATCACCTCGGAATCTTTCGCAAGACCCGATGCGATGGCGCCAATTCGTTTCGCCGGCGAGCCTCGTTTCTGAGCGGGCGACAGACGAAGTAATCGTTGGTATGTCTCCTTCTTCGGTGCCGTGGACTTTGCGAACAAGGATCGTTTCGCGAGTAGCTTGATGTCTCCCAGATCCCCCTCTTCCACCTCCTCCGTCTTCTGCTTCTTACGAGGAGGGTATGGGATTTCAAAAGTTCGAAAGTGTTCATTGTTGCCTGCGTTCTGGTCGGCCTGGGAGGAGTTGATACCAGCGAAGGCGATGAGACCATCCTTGGTGGCCAAGTTTGCGATGGAGCTGACAGAATCTTCCGTATTTGACAGAGTGATTCGTGCAGCATCGGTGATGAGGGCGCGGTTGTTGACATCCAGGACGTGCTTGGATGTTATTAGCTGGAAGTGGGATGATGGAGATGCTACGGGCGTGAACGAACAATCTTGTTGGGGATTCCACTGCTGGTCTCTCCACCACCTCCCGCGACAACAAGATAGCCCCGGTTGTAGGGATCCCAATCGGCAGCGTAGATGGGAAACGGCAGCGTCTGCTTCGCGTAGGATACGCTCGATTTTGGAGCGATGRGCATGATGGGCGGTGATTGTGAACAGACGGGCGGGGAGAAGGAGGAGGAATTCAGGGGGGTTATATGTACAGTTTCTGCGAATGTCACGTAGTCGAGTAGCAATGCTGTGAAGAGGCCACTGAGGCGTGATGAAAGGACAGCCAGACGTGACGTGGGGGGAGCAGGCGCGCTAAATTCCCCGAGCTTCGACCACCGACAAAAGTTCAAAATTCTTCTTCCCTTCCAATTCTTCCCACYGTACTGCACTGCACATCTGATGTAGCTTCGGGACGTGTTACACATCATGACCGACAACATTGTGGTCGCTTTGAAGCCGGTCGCCAATGGCCCCGACGAAGACATCAGTGATGAGCAGATTGAGCAATTGCTCGCTCGCGCCACAACACGCCTGCAAGAAAAGTCCCAGGACGGCCAGCAGCTAACCCAGAGCACCACCCAGCACAACTTCCACTTTCCCCGACTAGACGCAGGTCAGCTCGAGAAGCCATACGTATCGACAAAAGGCGACGTCGCCACGGTCGATTCGTCCCGATTGCTGCAAGAAAAGCATCGCAAGCAGGCCAACGGAATCAGAAAGGTCGAGGACCCGGTCATCCGTCGCATCACCGCCGCAGAGGTATGTTGAGCCCCCACCCACCCATTCCCACCTACAATGAGGAAAATTATCCCATTTTCTATCTTGAGCAGAGTCCGGGCACCGTTTTGGCTGCCTTTCTGCACTACTGAGAGCTTTATTTTCATAGTTACTCTGAGTTTTCACACAACCACCACGCTTGTTATTGATGTATTTTGTTGAATCACGCTGACAAGCTTACAGCAGAAAAAGGCCACTGCCGGCGACAAGTGGTACAATCTACCAAAGACCGATCTGACACCCGAGTTGAAGCGCGATTTGCAGCTCATCAAGATGCGTGGCGTGCTTGATCCCCATCGTCATTACAAGAAAGATGGYGGCAAAATGGCGGCACCAGAGTATAGTCAGGTGGGCACCATCATTGAGGGACCGACAGAATTCTTCACCGGCCGCCTTGAGAACAAACAGCGGAAGCGCACGTTTGTTGAGGAGGTACTGGCGAATGAGAGGGAGAATGGCCGATTCAAGAAGAAATACGGCGATGTGCAGAACAAGAAGACCAGTGGAAAGAAAGGTTTCTACAAGTCGCTGCAAGAGAAGAGGAAGGGTGGTGTCAAGAAGGGTGGTTCTGGTTGAAGCTGCCTGACTATGTCTACCCAACCCATCCTCACAGCTGGGATACGATGCGGAGCACCAGACTCTGCATGTCCAATGCTGCTGCTTTGCCGGCGTCCAGGACCTCTTCATGGTTCGCTTTGCCTCGACTCAGGTGCTGATCGAGCTGCTCTCTCGACAGACCTTGCAAGGCTGGATCGTCTGCTCGTGTCGTTGGCTCCAACACCGCATTGTTGGTGACCAAGCTGAAAGCCAGTACCCGCATACCGGCATGTCTGGCAACGATAATCTCCGGCACTGTGGACATGCCAACTACATCGGCGCCTAGATTTCTCAGCATCCGGCACTCCGCCCTGGTCTCGTAGGTGGGTCCGGACACGAAAGCATACACTCCCTCGTGAAGTCTTCTTCCACTGGGGTCTTGCTGCCGAATCTCCTTCCACGCCTTGTGCGCGAGCTGGCGTAGGGAAATATCATATGCATCGGAGAGAGGTGGAAATCTCACACCGAAATCATCATCATTTGGTCCTCGTAGCGGTGACTGTCCTACCATGCCGGCAAGGTTGAGATGGTCATTGAGCGCCACAATGTCACCTACGCCGTAGTCCGGGTTCAATCCACCCGCAGCGTTGGTCAGAATGATAGTCTCCACTCCGAGAAGCTTGCACACGCGGGTGGCAAATGTCGTAGCCTCCATCGAGTGACCTTCGTAGAAACTAGGAATGAAAATAAGCTTCTTGTATACATCTACCTACCCATTCTACTAACTGTGCACGGCCTACGAGCAACACGACGGGAATTTCGTTCCCTTGGGATCCCATGGTGCCGAATATCAATTTACCAGCATGGCCCGCCACTGGAATGAAATTATCCATTAGCATCTTCTCATCGTTTCCCTGTCATATGAGTTGTGAAAAAAACTTGGACGAGAAAAACTGACCTGTCGAGATGGGGAAATTCGGCACATCCTTGTACTCCCAAACTTCCCTCAATCCAGGATTGACCGTCTCGGCGAGTCCACCCAGACCACTTCCACAAACGACGGCAACGCGAGGTTTGGCCAGGGATTCTGGGAGTTTGAGGCGGAGAAAGTCGACCGTTTCCGCGGCTTTGGAGTAGGGTTTGTCTGCCATTTCGTCGTGGACGTCGTGCAGGCTGTGTTGGAGATGGGTGTATGAGTGGTAGAGGGAGGAGATGTGATGGATTGTTGATAGCATTTGAATGGAAGGGAGGGAGGGGCGCGCTGTTTTTCCTGCTCGTGATGGTGGATCGTGATGTGGTCCGGTGGTTTTGGTTGTGAGGGAGATTGGCGGCGAGCTCCGATTTGGTTCGCTTGGCGCTTTTTGGGGGGAGCGACTTCACTTGGATGCATGAGCTGAGTAGCGGCGCAGTATTCGCCCTTTTGACGGTGAAGTTGCGTAACAAGTCATGATGATGAGTGCTTACAAAGTATGAACGAATTTCCGCCTCGGCGGCCTGATTTTGTCTATCCTGGTGCCGCACTGAATGGACCGCGCGAGATCAGAATATTGGAGATTCAAGACGGAAGCTGGGATGAGGAAATCAAATGTGTTCTCTCTATCCAGACATTGTATGCGAGTCCCGACTTCGACATACCTCTCACGTACACCGCGCTGTCTTATACCTGGGCAACATGGGCAAACCACAAGACCATCTCGCTGAATGGCCAGAGTGGCTTCCCCGTCACGGCCAACCTCTGGAATGCCCTTCGAGAATTTCGCGCTGGAAAATCCCCTTTGATTGGGAAGATGTGGATTGATCAGATTTGTATCGATCAGCAAACGTCGGAGCGAAACGATCACGTGAAAATCATGGGTGAGATTTATCAGCAAGCTTCGCGGGTTCTCGTTTGGCTGGGAGTCGGCACAAATGATGGACGAAGTGGAGAAAGCAAGTCTGATACGAAGAAGAACACTGAGTATCTTCTACGTGCTGTTACTCAGACTAGCCCACCTTGGTACGAACGACACATACTTGCGTTCATGCAGAGTCTACTGACAACACAGGTGGACACGAGCATGGGTGGTCCAGGAGTTCGTGATGGCCCGTCAAGAACCACTCGTAGCATTCGGCCCTGCCATCGTGGAGTGGGATGAACTCTGGGAGCTCATCTCAAAACTTCCCAGGACTCCCCACCAGGACTTACATGTCTTTGCCAGATTCGTTCGAAAGCTCACAAGTCTTCGATATGCGAAACGGCGGAGTGTTAGTCTGACCAGTCTCGGATGGCTCTCCCGCTTGACGGCATCTCTAGATCCCAAAGATAAAGTGTACAGCATGCTCAATCTCATCTCTGATGAAGAGCGAGCTGGGATTACAGTTGACTATGCGAGGAGCATTCGTCATGTATATGCAGAGGCGACCTACGCTGCAATCTGTGCAAGCGAACGACTTGAGATTCTGAGCTTGGTCACAACGCCATGTGCTGGTCAAGACTTGAACCTTCCCTCGTGGACAGTGGACTTCACATTCGCATCGTCTAATCAGAGAGCTCCATCATGGACGCAGCCTCGCAATCGCTCGAGCGTTCTTGATGAATTCTCGGATGGGAGTAGGATGGCGTCGGACATGTATGAGTTTCGCAGACTGTTCAATGCCGTGCCATCGTTTTGGTTCATGCAACGGGAGGTGACCACGAAGGATACCTGTATCGCGAACATCGAGGCTGGAACTCTCACGTTGAGCGGATACAAGTTTGACCGGATCGATACAGCTCATCGCCTTGCGAGGCCCAAGAAATTCTTCTCGCTTGCTACCTTATTAAGCGTTCAACGCTTATGGAGACTTTCTTGTAACCTGGCAGGCAAGTTCCAACGACGATTCAAACCATTACCACCTTTAGAACAGATCGATCTGCTCCGTTCAGATGAACGCACTTTCTGCAAGGAAATCCTAGATACGCCCGATCCCTACACCAGACTTCACCCAGAAGCCTCCCAACCTCCCTCCCCCTCAAAAGTCAAAAACCACGCTTTCTCCCTGGACGAGAAGACCGCTTTCCTACTCATCCGCTGCTGGACCGAGAAACATGGAAGACAGACCGAATTGCCAGCTTACAGAAAAACTCTCTACGCTCTCGATCTCTGGAAGACATATTTTGAATTCCAGGCCGCGAATCCCAATACTGAAAAGACACTTTTCGTTACTGAAGGTGGGTTTTTGGGATATGGTCCTAGCCATGTGCGATCTGGAGATATTGTGGTGCTTCCGAATGGTAGTGCTGTTCCGATTCTATTGCGGCCTACTGGGGATGGGGAGTGGAGGTTTTTGGGTTTTGTGTATGTTACGGGCATTATGAAGGGTGAGCTTGCTGGGTTGTTGGAGGTGGGGGAGGGATTAGTGGAGAGGGAGTTTGTGCTGGTGTGAGGATTCGCAGAGCTGTCCGTGGGAGGAATCTTTGACAGATTCGAGATTCTTGGAAGATTTTGGTACTGGTACTAGGACTGCTTCCTCGATACCGTCTCTGTGTTCGGAGGAAAGTCGTGGAAACTTCTCTATTGGTAGAGTCCATCGCCAGACTACTAGGAGACCTTGCTTGGAAGCCGGATCTCGTTGAAGGAATGTCATACCAACGCCTCCAAACATCTATGGATCGAGACAAGGCAACTTGAAACGGCTTCAAGCGACCGCCGTCATGATGGTAACCAGGATGGGGACCCGAGCGTGACTTGGTCCGAAGGTAGACCGTGTAGAGGGCCGGGGATAATCTGCTTTTGAGTCAACTACAATATTGCTACACGACACCAAGCAGGGAACAATACGGACACTCGTACAACAACGAACGAGATGTTGAATGGGCCATATCTGGAGGGGGAATGACATGCATCCTTAAAAATAAACCTTGAGGCGCTCGTGGCTCACGATACTGCATACTTCAGAAAGGGATGATGAGGTAGGTAGTCGCCCATTAAAATAAAGGATATTGAGCGAGCTGTGCTCAAGTATTTGGCCCTTACGGCTAGTACGTATTTGGCATAGCTATTCGTGTTATTTATTAAAGAGGTATATATTAGCATTTAAGTTAGATATTTAGCCTACGTATTACTATTTATATTATACTATTCTTATTATATAAGTAGTCTAGACCTTATAGTATTATAGTATTACTAATAGATCCTAGTCTTTAACGTTTAAATCTTAGAACTTAGCCTAGAGTACGCCTACTAATACCTCTAATTAATATATTCCCTAGACTATAGTAGGAAGTGCTTAGTAAGATAGTACGCTAGTAATTCTTTAATAAGGTTTTATTCTTAGAATTTAGCCTTAAAAGAAGCCTAATACTACTTATTAATATACTCTATAGTAATAAGTAGTTATATAAGGCCCACCGCCTTATAGCATTACTAAATAGTCCAGAATAGGTTAGACTATTCACCCTAACCCCACCTTTTATATACCTGTCCTAGGCTAAACCGGATACGCGCGGAAGGAATTATAGTAGATAGAGGAAAGGCTATACGCCTCCTAACTAGCTCTGTATTAATTCGAGTCGTCT
>NW_019716265.1:702185-861438 GCF_900074925.1 Ramularia collo-cygni | reverse complement strand
ATACGCCTCCTAACTAGCTCTGTATTAATTCGAGTCGTCTTATATTAAAGTCGCACGTTTTCGTATTAGCCTACGTATCTTACACGAACCTAACAAGTTAAGACGCTATAGTATTTCTTTCTACTAATAATATATCCTAGTCTCTAAGCTTAGTTATTAGAGCTTAGTTTCTAAATACATTTAATATCTAACTACTAATATACTTTATAGTAGTAAGTAGTTAAGACGCCGTAGTATCTTTTTCTACTAATAGATTTTAGATTTTAATACTTAGTTCTTAGATCTTAGCCTTATAATTAATATAATACTATTTAATATTATATTTTATATAATTTATTAATCGAGACGCTATATTATTTACTTCTAATAGTATATCTAAGTCTTAAGCTCTTAATTTATAGCTTAGGCTTAAATAGATTTAATATTATTAACTACTCTATTCTAGTAGTAAGTAATTAAAATACTATAGTATTTCTTTTTAAACTTAGCTTTAGAATGTTAATTTATATCTAAACGCCTTATGTATTATAATATTAGTATTCTTTACTTCTAATTTACTTATAACTTTTATATTTTAGGCGCGTATATTAAATAATCTAGTAGTAGGGGTAGTACTTTTTTAGTAAGGTTAATTTCCTTCTTAAAAATCTAGAAGTAAGTAGTAAAGACGCTATAGTAGTATTTCTTCTTACTAATAGATCTTAAATAGAACTTAGCCTTAGAGTATATCTAATATTTCTAATACGTCTTATAGTAGTTTATAGATAAGACGTAATAGTATTCTTTTCTACTAATAGATTTTAGTCTTTAATAATACTTAGTTCTTAGACTTAATCTTAGAACCTAATTAATACTTCTAATTAATATATCCTATAGCTATAAGTATTTAAGACGTAATAGTATTTCTTTTTACTAATAGATCTTAGTCTTTACTCTCTACCGCTTAATTAATCTTATTAGAATAAGTCTAATACTTCTATTAAATTCGTTCTATAATAGTAAGTAGTTAAGAAGCTAATACTTCTAGTTATTAATAGATCTTAGTCTTTAGTATTTAGTTATTAGAAATTAGCCTTAATACTATTTACTAATACGTTCTATAGAATATCTTTTTATTTTAATCGTATATCTAAGCCTTAAGCTCTTATATTAGCTATTTAATGTTTATTATAGCTACTCTACTATTTGACTTATAGTTTTCGAATATAGAGTAAATTCTAAGGGTCTAGGTAAGRTAAGGTACCTTAGGTAACCTAAGGGAAAAAGAACTTGTGGTTTTCGAATGTGGGGTAAATTCTAAGGGTCCAACCTTCGAAACAACCCGTGGACAGGATCCAAAAGAACTCGTGGTATCACGTGTAGCTGCTCACGTGACGTTACTTTTTCAACTTTGGCTGTGAGCCAATCAAACCTTATTTCGGATTCCAACTGTCCAGTATTATAGGCCTTAGGGCCAATCACACCTCCAATAAACTAAAGCTAGATTTCCGTCCCCATTTCTCTCGAGTCTCTCGCTGCTCGATCTTTGCATCTTGGGATACATTATCAAGCGCCATCCCTAGCCAAAAATACCTCCGGCAGCTAGAGATAGATGGATATCATGAAGCGGTCGATTCTCACTCAGTCACCATCTTTTTAGAACTACGCAATCGACTCCAATCTTTTGATGCTGTATACTTCGCTGCCCTTCTCAAATGTACTCCTAGTTTTCGAGGACTTCAACCAATGAGTTATCCTCCTTGACTTTACAAATTGGTGGTAGCCACCAGGACCACGACGGCCACTCTGACCATTCCAAAGTATCTCTCTGCGTAGTAGTGACGTCCTCACGCAAACTTACCGATAAATCCTCCTACTCTAAGCAGGAAGGTTCTCAATACCCTAATCCTCTATGTGGCCGTTCTCTCAAAAAAAAAAAACATCTCTCCCATTCCCCCCTCACCCTTACCCACGAGCGAGAAACTCCACACTTGTACGGAATCAGAAGCCCTACAATCCACGAGGAGAGTCCCCTTCAACTTGCAAAGTACCAAGCAGCTTCCTCCTCCAAACCTTCACCTCGAGAAGCAATTGAACATCTGATATGAAGACTTTCTTGGTCCCTTTCAAGTCCCACACCCTAGTTCCACATCACTCGTTCCCAGCGACCGGAACTCTGATGAGAGACTCATAAAAGCCAGATTATGTTCTGGTATGGAAGTTACTAGGAACTATCGGCCAAGTCCCCATCTAGGAATTGAGAGAGGATAACGAGGAGATCTGTAATTCCGGAAACTCGGGAGGATGATGATATGGAATGTATTGTGATGGTTGCTTTACAGGCTTCGAGTTTTTTCTGGACGGGGGGAAAGAGTAGAGGGGAGTTTTGGAGCTGTGTTGCCGCCCGCTAGGGATGAGGAGAGGAAGATGGATTGAGAGGAGTGTGAAAAGGAAAGACCTCTGTTCTGAGGATTCATCAAAGACCGCGAGAAGAGCCTTTTCTCATTTTCTCGGCTGTGTTGTGAAATTGTATCGTATCGTATCTACGCTGGCTGTGTAAGTATGGTGTGCTTCACTGTTGATCATGCGTCTCAAAAGGCAAGGGTTGTATTCGGGTTGCAAGTCGGTTTTTCACTCACTCACTTGTCCACCATTGAGGGCTAGTTGCAAGCCATAGATCCGCTCAACGAGCGTCAATGTGTCGATTCTCTGGACGAGAGCAGTGATTCCAAGCTCCTGGTTGTCGTGTCGTATGTCGACTACTTTACAATGTACATTTAATGTCCATGCACACCCTCTTCGTGGGTGGCTTGATCTCGTCTCGGATTGGCAGGGTCTCAACACTTTCCACAGACTCCAAACCGATGAGAATTGCTGTCATCGCTCGGCCTTTACAGCCTACTCCGTAGGTTTCTCAATCGCTCTCCGCTCCCCCGCCTGAATACTCGCTTGTCTCCTCACCTCCAATCCCGGACTAAACTTCTCCACCCTCCGGTTCGCATTGGGGACACTGGGAGCAGCACTCAGCGGCGAATGTGCTCCATAGGCTCCCTTGAACACCTCATCAAACAGAGTCTTGGAAATCTTCTTCGGTGCATTCTTGAGCAGAATCTCCAATTCTCCCTTCTCGCCCATCATCCCTCGTATCCTCTCCGCCTCTCCATCCATCTCCGCCACAGTATCAACACTCCCATTCTCCCACACATCCGCCTTCAATCCCACTCCATAGTATTGAAACTTCCTCAAAAACGCCAGCCAGATCGCCACCGTCTCCGGATGACCATCCACAATTCGAATCCATCTCCGAAGCGTAATGCGCTCGAAATTCTCCTGCGATTTCTTGTGCACGAAATTGGAGCGCGGCACGGTCCAGCGTTCCGTCTTCTTGGGCAGAGGCATGGGGCCTTTGGCGGGGAGATTTAGGTAGTAGGCGGCGCGCATGGCGAAGTCGGTGAAGAGGTCGAGGTTACGCACGCTGTACGATCGGAGTTGCAGGTCGGCCGAGGTGATGTTGTGCGTGGGTTGGCGTTTTAATGGCGCGAGATATGTCGCTTGCACTGCGAGGGGCAGACGGATGGATGCCAGACCGCCCTGCTTGCTGCCGGCGGAGGGAGAGGGGGTGGCGGAGGTCCGGGCGGACTGGTGGAGGGAGCGCGGGGCGACGGTGGGGATTGAAATTGATGGAGAGAGCTTCAATCGCTTCATGGAATGGCTCAGCGAGCGGGAGCAGGATGGGGAGGCCATGATGCGTGGATGGCGCTTCGTCTAATGTCTGCTGGAGTTGTCGAGATGTTGGACCATTCATGGCTGACTAAGCAGGCCGTGGTTTCGCCGACGATATACCTAACCTCCCTTCTACAAGAAACACCTCCCTTTCTCCTTCCATCCAGCAATGGCCATTTTCAATACGAAGCATGAAAAGGTCCTATGCGCCGCCTGAGTCTTGAAATTGAAGCTCATGACTCTAGTGGCTTCGGTCACAAAAACAAGACTATGTGAATCATTCACGGCCGAAAGGCTTAGGACCCAAGGCGGGAGCGAATACATTCGTTGCCTGACCGAATGCACCTCAGCGTCCTAATAAAGATCTTCTATGCATCTTTGGAATTATTCTTGGTGGTACACCGCGTAAGGAGCCCAACGGACGAGGCCACAATGACAACAAGCGTCTTGGGAGGAAACTCCATAAACCCATGCATCTAGGTAGGATGGCTTGTTGCTTGAGCCATGGGTTGCTTACCTTTCTTACGCAGGAAGGGAGCATACTAGCAATGTGAGATGAAGTCTCCAATTGAGCTGCGTCGAGTTGTGGTGGCGGTGCATATGCATGCAGCTTTTAGCGAATACGGCTGCGCCGCAATGTACAGCAGTCCCGACCTCTGCGATCCTCGTCAACTATCTCGACGCTTTCGTCGACAACCATGCCTGTCACCAGGTCACAAAGACAAAGTAAGGCCCACAGCCGGGGAAAGCACTACAAGCAGGCAAACATCGTACCAGAGCCATTCCAACACGATTCTCTCGAGGACGATTCGGCTTATATTCGCCTCCTCAAAGTGCCTCCTTTCGGACCAGCCGGGTTGAAGCGGTCGTTTCTGCTATCAACATGGCCGAWCGAGGGTGCTCCTGGATATAACGCAATCTCGTATACCTGGGGCGAGGAGACCATCACCACCACGATCCTCGTCAACGGCTTTCCACTGAATGTCAGGCAGACTTGCTACGATGCCCTGATTCAAGCTCATAGTTTCGATGGTGATGCTCTACTGTGGATCGATGCCGTATGCATAAATCAGAATAACAATGTCGAGAAGGCCTGTCAGATCAAAAGAATGTTTGATATTTACAGAAATGCCGAAAAAGTGATTGCATGCGTCGGCGAGAGCAATGCAGATAGCACATGGCTTTTCGCTGCCTGTAGATCACTTGCCGGCCTGTCCAGCAGCTCAAATCTGGATGTGAACAGTATCAACGCGGAGAAACGGATGATTTACAGACTAGCAGAGCATCACTCAACCTCATCCGATGAGCAGCCTGTATTCCTCGCACGGCTTCGACAAACGTATGCCGAGTTCGGCTATCGGAAATACTGGAACCGCACATGGATCATACCGGAAATCTGGGCCGGTGGCGAGGAGGTGACTTTGTTATGTGGAAGTGATGCCTTGAAATTGAACGAGTTGCGAGACATGGATTCCATTCTCAACTCCCCAAATCCAGGCGAACGTACCGAACACGAAACCCCTCTGACACATCTCTTTTTTGTCCTCCTGTATACAAGAACCACAAGAGGATATCTGGGAGATCTATTAGATTTGACTATTCGGACGGATTGTCAGGATCCTCGGGATCGAATCTACTCGCTTTTGGCTCTCATCGATTGGGAATTCAATGGGATGGAACCTACATCTCCGGACTACACGATTACGGCGCAGGAGCTGGCAAGGAAACTCTCGATAAGCTGGGACGACAGTGGTAATCGACGTATATTGAGGGCGCTGAGGATTGACTACACTTCTCTTGAGATGCGTGCCTTGGTTGCGGAAAGTACTTTGGCACCCTCCCGCGCTGAATTATGAGGAGCAGGCCTTGCGAGTGAGGGTCGAATTGTCGTTGCTCGGCTTTGATTCWAATCATTGAGCTCGCTTACCTTTCCGTGTGCTACACAGCTCATTCCAATGGAGGAAGCGAGTTCCCAGATTGGAATGGTGCAGCTTCTCGAGCAATTCATTGGAAGCTCCATTTCCTCCTCTATGCCGTGAAACAACAAGGATGTTGGAGGAAGAGACCCACTGAGATGCAWGCATAAGAACTCCTTCCACCTCCTACATTTCTGGCAATTCTCTTCCGCTCAAAATTTCCATTCAACAACGACGTCAACCATGCTTCCCGCCCTGCCCACCGAAATATGGCAGAAAATCATTCAAATCGCTGCACTCACATCTGATCCCGACAGACCCAACTCGTGGCTGCACACCTACCTCACCCTCCGTCAAGTTTCAAATTTTTTTCGAGCAAACACAGCTCGAACATATCTGGACACCTTTCTAGCATATCGGGACCGATGTATCATAGATTCCTTAAGCGCAAAACTCGAAATACTGGCTGTCACCAATCATACCGTCCTGGAAATGAGATTCCACAGCAGAGATCCAAACGACGAAGCCAGAGTCATCTTCAAAGCGTCAACGGAGCTGAATGATGGTCCAGCCATGTATGAGGAATGGAAGGCCAAGATGGAAGCGTTTGCGGAGAAGCCCGACCTCACGCTATACATCATCTCCATCTATGGCTGTTCGCTGGATATTCAGCTTCCAGGTCTGCGGTATGATTTGGAGGAGCGGGAAATGAGTTTCGAATGGGAAGATATGCTGCACCAATTCATTTTGCAATGTGTGGAGGTCAGTCGTAGAATGCTGGCCATTGGCGCATTTGAAGAGAAACGGCCTGGTGATCTATGGGCATCATGTTGTTGATAGAGAGGTGGCGCAGATTGCTGCCAAGGTTACCATCAGAATTTGTATTCGATACGGCGATTGTGGAGAGGGATGGACGTTGCTTGACATTAGACACGGCAATAATAGACGGAATAAATTACGAAGGCAAATCATGTGGTAGTTTGTGACATTGAAGTCGAATTGCAGCTTCGAAATCTTACGAGCAAGGAATGTACAAGAGTAGAGGAGAGTTGCCAAATCTTCTGGACCTGGACAATCTGAATTCAAGACCCCTATGAAGATTGATATTTTCAAGGCACAGACTCTATTCAAGTTTTTATGTTGACAGAACCGGATAAAAGAATGAGGCTGCCTTTCTCAGAAGAGTTGTCTCATTTGCGGAAGCATGTGCACTAGCCGCCAGCAATTGCAGAGCTTTAAGTTAACTATTTCGAACCTGATCTTATCACATTCACTATGGCATCTATGAACGCACCGCAGTCGGCTTTGGCTATTTGTCGCCAGCATTTTCCACTTGGAAATCAAAGAAATCATACTCAGCTGTGCCCATACCCGACGTCTTCCAACGATGAGACGCCTAACAGACATGAGATGACAACCATGGTGCACACTCCACTCAACCCCCTAAAGTGAAAGTAATCTTCTTCTAATTGATGCGATCGCTGATCTTGCTCAATGCAGTTGATGAACCTTTTGTTTGAAGGAAAAGTCGAAGTTGCTCGTGAACGCCAAGACGGATTTGAGCGAAAAGGGGTAAACTCCAGAAATCGCCTTTATCCATGCCACTCATTCTCAAATGTCACTTTCAATACACAAAAAGCCTTTGGCATAATCATAGCCGCATTGAGCGGTACGATGAAGAAAATCACATCGTCGGTAATATCATGATCAATCTATTGTATGCTCGTAGTTTCTCACTTCACGCATCTATACCCATCAATACCTACAGAGCCATCACATAAACAGCACACAACACACCAATCAACCCAGACTACCACAATCATGGCCGATCATACCCTCGCCCGAGAAAACGGTACCGTAATGGAGGAATACTGTGTATTCCCCCCCAACGCCAACAAATAGTAAGAATCAGACAATCTAGCCAACAATACTAACAACTGGCCTTCCTGGGCAATCAATATAGAATTACGGCAACGACCTGCCCATTCCCAACCTTCAGCCGCTCAACTAATCCTAGAGACTTTACCAGCAGCCAGAACCCTCAATCCACCCACATCCCGCGCTCCTAGACCTCATCTCTAATAAACGACCGAATCACGCTACATCCTCCACATTCTAGTAGAAGATAGTACATATGACTCATTCACACCCTATAGAACTATAATCCGCGGCGAAGAAGGAAATCTTCGTCGTTTATATAGTCTTTTATGAAATGTTTCAACAAGGAATATACTAATGCGGGATTTACGGAGATGCCTAGTTTCGAGCGTCTAGGGGCTCAGGCTAGGGAACGGTTCTAGAGAACTAGGAGGCCGGTGCCGCAGCATTGAGTCGAGGCGTTAAGGGATCGGAGGACTCTTACACCGGGGGAAGATGTGATGCGAACGGGATGGGAGGCTCGAATTAGGGTTGCTAGAGATAGAGTTCTATGATTGATATAAAGGACACATTTCTCGTAGGAAATGAGGTCTCTTACATGGTTGAGATACAAGTAGGAGAGGGGTTTCAACGTGTCATGTCGTTCAAAATCTGAGGTCTGCGATGAATTTTCTACTTCGGACTCTCATGCCAGGGTCTGGTCATCGACATGGAGATATACTTCGATGTATTAGGCTGTTTGATACTGTGAGTTCCCGTCTTGAAGAGTAAGGTATGACCTCAGAACCAGATCTATGCAAGACTTCAATGGAAATTGATATAGGAAGCTTCGTGAGAGGACATCAAATCGGAATGCACGGGAGACACTTTCCGTACGAATTTTGCAAAAAAGGCCTTCCACAACATTACCTACAAATTAGGCTTGCATCCGAAACTTTGATACAAAGTRGCCACGTCAAGCTTTGGGAAAAAACAATCACAAACGCAAAGAAGTACCATRGATGACTCGGCTTGGCAGATATTTCCGAGCTCGGCTTCACATAAAAATTACATGGATATCCACTCCCTCGTTACTTCCAACCAACGACTCCAAACCATGTGACTCCACCATCGACATACCCTCCGTCGGTCACTGCGCAAAGCGATAAGTGCCGGTGATGCGGTATCATGGCTCGGTGTCGTCACCGGCGAGCATGGGTTTGCGATGGTAGTGAGATGCTGTCAGCGCTTCGGAGTCCAGACGGAAGGAAGAAATACTTGGCACACTCGCAGAAGAGGAACGCCGGTGATGTAGATGCCCGGGCCCCGATGGGGATTCTCGAGGCATCGATGCTGAGGCTGATGGATCGTCGGGCTGAAGATGTCGTGAGGAGAGACTGAGGTTGGTCGAAATCTGCTTATTTGTTCGACACCCGTCAGCTAATGCGCTGACAGGTGGCACGTGCGCCTCAGGGGGGTGCTTGTGAAAATGTTGTCGTCTCGCATGCACACCGCGACCATCGAAAAGGCCGGATGTGATTTGAGCTGAGGGCGACTATATTTGATCTTGGGTGGCCTCGGAACCGCCGTTCCATGGGAAAGGWTCGTCGGCAGGGTGTCGTGTTTATCCGGTGAAGGAAAGGTCCGCCCGTGAAGCACCGCCGGGCCTTAAAAGGGAGCACCATTGGCCTTGGGAGGGAGCGAATGCGAGGACGCACCTTGTATGACCGGCCAGTGATGAGACAGAATCATCGGTTTGGCTGTGAGGTGCCGGGCAACTGGTGCCTACAGACCGCCGCACGTAAATGTCTGAGGCCGGTCGATCGTTGGGCTTGATGGAAGAGATGGTCGACGGGTTGGTCGTAGAGGGGTGAAGGTTTGGAAGAGTGGCAAGGTGGTGTATGAGAGACAATGAGTTGAGATTGAGAATGAGAGTGAGAGTGAGAGTGAGAGTGAGAGATGAGGGAGATTCGGCAGGTTATGTGGATAACAACAGAGCGGCAGCTCAGGCAAGCGTCTCCCATGTCTGAGAAAGAACACTGACGTGCTGAACAGGTTATGGAAGCTACTACAGCAAGTAAAGCAGCAGCGACGATATCAGTAAGGCGAGAGCGTTGTAGAAGTGGGAAGGAGAAGGCCACCTTTGGCAACGACGAAGAACGATGGAGTCAAACTTGGGAGGTCCGAACGCATGGTCAATATTCAGGTGAGCAGTTCGTGTCAGCGTTGTTCAGTGGGAAGCGTCTTTGTTGTATTCCCCGGTCAATCTTTTCTGTATGCTGTTCGAAATTCGGGATTTGAGAGAGGTATTTGCACCAAGAGAGGTTCTCGCCAGTCGCTCCTACATTGAGGGACTAGAATAGACAGCTCTGAATCGGCAAGTGTGTTCAAAGTGTATACGCATGCAGGTGCAAGCGCCGACAGAAGCTTCCTACTGTACAGAACACGATTGCGCGTGTGGAAGTCTCACGGCGGAGCTATTTGAAAATCGCGAAAGGACATGTACCCTACATGTAGTATGGAAAGTATACAGAATTCACGACATGCTGAGACCATCATTTCCAGAACGGCGAACATATTCAGCTGCGAGGTCGTGTATCATCCTGATGGCTTGGCAGCACATTCTAATGTCTCACGCATTTCAATTTCAACTTGCTTGCATCTGATGATCGATGTCTTGCCTAGAGGCTTGCAAGGAAGCTAGTCTACTGCGTCATGGGCTGAGTGTGACGAAAATGATGCCTCGTTGCCTGCCGCAATGATAGGAGCAGGAACTGAGTATAGAATCTGCGTACATGTATCAGGTATAGATCAACCATATGTGGGTGATTGCATACATGTACTACTCAAGCACCGCCTTGGTTCAACACCAAGCACAAGAGCGTCCTCCAAAGGGTAGTTTTGGAAGGGTGTGAGGTAATTCATATTATAGATGGAATATAGACACTGGCATCGAAATCTCGTACCAGCCAAGTCATGAGAAAGGCGGTACATGTGCCACTTCTTGACTCACAGCATTTTCATCTTGCGTCGCTAGCAAGTCAATCAAAACTTCCCATTTCTCCGGCAAGGCTTACAACAGGTGAAGCGGCAGCGACGAGAAGCCGAGATTTCCTGAGCAGTTTCCAAGCTGTTGGACAGCGTGCTAGGTATGCGTACGTATTGCGACGTTTAGACTGAGTCGGATCGATCGAATCATGCCACGAGAGTGCCAGAGACCTTAGCAAGAACAACTTGTCTTGAAATGTGAACATACTAAGTCACGACGTCGTCTATGTCTTACTGAATTCCATGCTGCTTGAAGATCCCACCTTATGGAAGTTGTCGTACGATGTAAAGCATATTGTCTTTCGTATTGATAGAGACATAAGACCCTGGGCCTCTTTCCTAGTTCAGGCAGACTTGAAGGGCCCCTACCCAGCCTCCCGGGAAGGTAATCGTTACCTCCTTTCGTTCGTGAGGCGTCTAGAAAAGGACAACCTGAGCAGCACAGCACGACAACAAGTTTGACTCTCCGTTGAGCTTTTTCATGTTGTGCTAATAGCTGACCGTTGGCGAGCGTTGTTGTCGAATCACTGAAGGAGGGCTAGAGATCTTCACGTCCACGCCGCAGATCAAACGCCACAGGATACATGTAGTCCCATTCTTTTATGGCAGCACGCACAACACAAACCATAGGATAAGAGTGTATCGTAGCTCGGAGCAAGACATGTTCGCGGAATTATATGGCGATGCCCGAGAGTTTCTAGCCTGGGCTAGACGGCGTATGGTACTGCACAATTAAGCATTTGAGGACAGAGCGAGAAATCACGTCCAAGGTACAAACACTACTTGCTACTTTTTGCACCAGATATGATTTTACTTCTCCATTCCATTCTTCATTCTCCCTTTGAGGTTCCGCGCCTCCTTCTTTTGATATCCTCAGCATAGACACCGCCAATCATCATCAGCTTTACCGATCGCGATGGATGAACTTTCACCATATCCAACTGCTTCTTGCGATGGAGAGCTGCGTGAAGAAGACTTCGCCAGCCCAGAGTGCCTCGAAGACGTAAGTTCACTGCCTTTCGCCTACAATTCCTTGCACCGATGTCAAACACCCGACTCCTGCAATTCATTGCTGCATTTGAACTCACTCGCTTTCACTCACGGCTGCACACAACCACTTCCCCATACATGTCAATCACTCCTACGATTCGTTTTTGCGTCTGCATTCCCTCGCTTCTACTCACGGCTACACAAATCCATTACCCTAGGCCTACAAGCTGACTTGMTCTCGCAATAGATCAAAGCCTACTCTTCCCTCCTCCAGCAGTGTGATGCCATACTTCCGCAAGGTCCCGACGCAGTGTTGTCTGTTACCAGCAAAGCGGCAAAACGCACCCACCGTGATGCTTTCAGTGGGATGCAGAACAAAGTCAACATGCTTGTTCGCAACCATGAAGTTCTGGCCATCACGCACACTGATGCTGCGGGAAGTAAGCAAGGTCAGATAGTCGTGATCAACAGCGAGAATGTCATCCATGGGATCAAAGCTGCCAAAGACGCCCACCTCAAGGAGAAAGTCCATCCCCTCAAAGTTTACGTCCAGCAGGCTCATGTTTCGAACTTTGGTCAGTCAACCCTATCAACGGATGTCGAGCCAGTGGATTATCTTCTCAACAGGTATGGCKAGATTGCCGCCAGTCACTCTGGAAATTCTGCCACGCCTGACGTATCACTCGCAGAGCATATCGACATTGTCAAGGGCTTGTTGATTGCTTGTCACAACTCAACAACAGGTGCATTGCTTGAAGCAGCCAGGGAAAGACTCAGGGACTACATCATACTCAGCAGTCATCGAAAGATGTACAGAAGGTTGGAGATGGGCCAGAAGACGCGTGGCCGCGACTTCTACGACATTTTAACTCTCAGCACAAAGCTCCCACAGTTTGACGCCAATGACATTGCAGATCACGAAGTTCTCCGGAGACATCCAACGGCCGCGCAACTTGCCCAATTCAAGAGATTCGCCGATTCTGCAGGTAGTCCTTCGTGGACAGATGGGAAAGCAGATTTACCCATCTACACGAAAAAGAACCGCAAGATGCTGCAAAAAATGCTTCGTGTCTATCTGAGAAAGACCCAACAGGCACTCATGGCGTTGAAGAACTCCATCAGGCGCGATAAGCTTGCCAAAGCCTCAAGAGAGGCCGTTGAAATCAAGTCGCTTGTTGCGGCGGCGCATCTTGAGGTCCAGAATCTCAATTATTTCGTCATGGCCTTTGAGCCTGTTCTCGTGGAGCACTTCAAGTGGCTTGAGCAATTCAGACGCAACAGTGCGACAAAATTCACTGATGTGGCTTCCCTTGATGCTGAAATGTCTGTATTCAACGATCCGACTATCGGAACAGGTCACCCAACCCAGAGGTCCCCGAGTGACCTGTCAAAGGCCAGCGTTGGCGACAATGACGACGTCGAGATGGGCGGAATCGACCTGGATYCAGACGACGACGATAACGATGAAGGCTCCGAGATGGAGATGCTGGAGGACATTAAGCAGCTCGCTAAGATGGAGGGGAGCGAGAAAGGTTGGGCAATAGGCGCGATGAGATACTTGAAGCTGATCTGCCTTCACGAGTTCGCTATTCTCTGCGCAACAAACTTGAAGCCGCCTRGACAGAATCAGAGCGCAGCGCAACAGCGAGAGTATCGCCTACTCACCGAATCTTGCTTCACAGTCGTCGATATCCAGCAAGACAAACTCGACCTTCAACGCAAGGCATTCACTCAATGTATGGATGAAATCGTCCAGCGGAAGACTGGTTTGGACAAGGCCGGCATTTTGAAGTTCCTGGCAAGACAGCGCAAGAATGGGAAATTGGAAGAAGCCAACTGGATCGTCATCTCCACCGCATTCTCTGGGACTTTCCACTGTGAAACCATTCTGCTCGTACTTGCGGTCCTCGCCACCAAGCCGGAAATCTCCTCAGAGCTCACACAAGATTGGCTCAACCGCAACGGTATTTTTGCAGCCAAATCCGACCTGAACAATATGTTCCGCAGCATGCTACCACATGTCTCCATATCGAAGCAGGACTGCCCCGTGTGTAACAAAGTCTATCAGCTCGTCGCAGAATCGAAAGCATTGCAAGGTTCCAAACGCCTTCTCACACCCGGCCATCACACCCCAACAAGTGCAGTCGCGCTTCCGCCTTTCACTCCACGAGAAATTGCCGAAAGCTGTCTCCAAGACATCATGAAGAAAGTGGATGATCGAATGGAGAAGATCCAATGGGCCGTGGAGGTAAGCAAGGAACTATCGAGCTATAGCCCTATTGGAGTTGGCTCTTACCCTGGAATCGATCGTGAGACACTCGCCCGCGTTCAAAGCCCTCCTGCTTGGAGTGAAGACGAAGATTCGTCTCCATGGGACAGTGGTGATGATGAGCCCGCTCCTGTAACGCCTGCGCGGTTTGCGGGATCGTCTCTTGTGAAGAGTCGTAAGGTTGAAGCAGATTAGCAAGGAAATGTTGATGAGGAGGAACGGGCACGTCGCCGGGGTTTTGGTGTGATGAGTACTGGGGAGCGAATGGATAGGTGGTGAATGAGACGAGGTGATTGATGGGTGGAACAAGGTGATGAGTGAATGGAACATGGTGATGAGTGAAAGGAACAAGGTGAAGAGAGAATGATCTAAGAGGAGATAAATAGTAGAATCAAAGCAGATGAATGAATGAATGAATGAATGAAATCAAATGCACCGCATCATCACGTACACAGTATCTGTCAACTTTTGCATGGTCAAATCCAGCAATCATGTCCCTACGTGCAAGTCCTCCCAATGGCGCTTGAAGCTCTGCACTCTCCAGTCCGACATCAAGAAATGTTTGCCACATCTTCCAGGAAGGTAGCGAGAGCATCAATCAAGCATCACACCAGCTGCACCACTAGGTAGCGAACGGCGCAACGCGCGTGTTCGACCTTTCAATCCACCYGGCGTCACTTCCCTGACCGCGCCACTTGACCGCGCACGCGACACCTCAACTTCACCAACCACGCGTGCGACTGCGACACCTTGATTTCAAATACCCCACACCGAACCGAACCGTTACCACGATGCCGTTCGTCAAGTACTTATACCAAGGACCGCAGCTGGCCCAAGGGTAAGTAAGGTAAGAGCAACCTAGGAGGCCAACCTAGGAAGACAAGAAGAGGACCGCGCGGGTGCGCCCGAAAATGATGATCTGCAAGCTTTCCGATCTCTGTCTGAGTGTTTAAAAGTTCAGGGATACCTCCCTCCGAAACCAACAACGAGGATCTAATAGCACTCCTGGGTATGCAGGAGTCCATCTACTAGAAGACCATTGGTGGAACGTTCCGTGCCGAGTTGGCTCAGTCGGTGCCGAACCTGCCAGGAGGGTAGAGAGATGGCCTTGGGCACCTTTCTGGAGCACTTCGTCAACTACATCCTCCGTAATATCAACGATCCGTTCCCTAAGGGAGTAGGTACCGGGAAGAAGACAACCGCGGCGACCTCGATAACGGCGACGTTCACGAACAAGATGGCGACCTCAGTTAAGGCTAAGGGTAAGGGCAAGAAGGCTCTCACTGAGGCGGAACCGTAGGATCACGCTGAATGGCGCCTGGAGCACCGCACTCTCCAGTCCGATATTAAGAAGGGGTTGTTAGAGTCTACTAAGCGTGAGCTCGTTAAGGAACTTTTCAATAACCGCGGACCGCGCGTAGGCCCGCCAGCTATAGATTGGTCTGGAGAGAGAGACAGCTACATAGTGTACCATCACGGAACTTATCTGGCGGAAGCGAAACTGTCTAACGCTGTCCTCGGAATCAAGGAGGAACCTCACGACAGTGAGGATGAGGGTGGCAACAATAGTGGTTCGAATGTCTTTCGCCAGCCCTAGGGCTTGAAGATATCTACCAGCCATAGTGAAGAAGACGTCGCGACACTTCTTACGGAGATCGAGAAACCTTGAAACATCTAGGAAAAGAATGCTGATCTTAAGCGTCGGTTATGAAATGGCCTGAGAACTGGTTTGATCTTCGGAGAAGGTTCTATTCTTTGAGCTACGAGCTGGAATCTATCTGGACAAGAAATTCGTCTGCGCACTCCGTCTACTTTGATAGTGGTGGGTATTCGACACAAACAAGAAGATCATCTTGACCTCTTTGGGAAGTGTTTTTTTTTTTTTTGAATGTCTCAGTGACAGTTTCAAGCCAAAGGTGACGAGTTTGTATGAAGAGAACACCGTGAAAGCTCTTGCAATGGAACGTGAGGGTTGGGGGAGAGGGATGAAAGCTGAATGGGCTTCTACACCGAAGACATTCTCGAGCAGGTGTCTTCTGGTGAAGATGTACTACATATCCTCTAGTGAAACTTAACTATGGAACCAGGTGTCAAGGAAGCATGAGATTCTTCATCATGGGATCTCTGCCAGACCAGCAGATCTGTAATGAGATTTCCAACAGCAAAGTCTTGAGTGATCCTGAGCGGTCRACATAAGCAGAGCAGACGATGATACATGGAGTTTCCCTTCACGTCCGCTCAGTTCCTGACAACGAGCTCGACATAGTTTCTACAGTGCAGCAAGATCTTCGCTAACAGGATCAAGAATCGATTAAGTATTAGGAATCGCCGCCCGACATGTAAATCGCAGCTGAGCTGAAATCTACGAAGTATCAACAAGGCCTAGTGAATACCATTGAAGGTCGCACAGCGCACTCCAGTACACTCTACTCCCATCGTTTTAGCCGCTTTAGTATATCCACATTGACCCTTCGATATACATGTCGCGTTTTGATCCAGTTTCTTCCCTAGCAATGTGAAACCTCAACGCCCTTTCTGGAACCTTGTGTCGAAACGTCGAGCAAGCAGCTCTTTCACGATAAGCAAATGCCGATGGATGCCATAGAGAGTAGAGTCGAAGGAAAAGGTATTTTGGAAAGCTTTCATAGATATCGCTCATATGCCTGGCCGCGCTCGTATGTACCTTGATAGCTTCGATCTTCGTAGCCTAGTTCTGATCATGACTAGATTGCTCGTGAATCAGGAGATATTTCGAAAGAAACCACTGACTACCACAGTCACATGGCCGGCGATACCATACCACTCTATCTCGTGGCCTTGATTGTGGTAATCAGAGCTTAGACATGTGATCAACACCACGACCACAAGCCGCCAAGACCCAAGTGAATGACACTCCTCCATCTTCCCATACCCCGAAATATACGACGAATGAGACAGCCTTGACGTATTCATAGACTGAAAATGCAGCTGATGGACAATATACATAAACGAGGTTGAGAAGGAGGCCCCATGCCCGCCTAAGAGAAAAAGGGGTTGAGAGGGAGGCAGGAGATCTGTAGCTTGGACAAACCACGTGCGAGTTCGAGTGAATACTGCTGATTGTGCAACGTGACGTTGGAATTCAGAGTTGGGTATTCACTCTTGATGCACTCGTGCAAAACACTCCGTTTCTAAGGACTAGGAATCGAGGGATTCGAGGTAGACAACATCCACCACCACCACAACCATCGCTCCATCACAGCCTTCGCGCACAAGAACCGACTACAACATATCTCATACACATACACCCCGTACAGCAACCCCCCTATCACGACCAGTCCGCGCAGGACCCTCCACTGAAGATGTCCATAACCCTCCACCGCATCCGCAACGCGCGCGACACAACAATGGTCCCCATGAACTCGATCCGCAGCGGCCCCTGGAGCTCCTCCCTCCAATATCTCACAACGGAAGAACTCAACGGCTGCACCGCCGTAGCTATAACTTCCCCTTACGGCGGCCTCCTAGCACACATCGCCCCTCGATCATCCTTCACCAACGATGGGGACACGAATGTGCGGAATTTAATGCAACAGGTCATTACGCATTTCAATCGAGGTCGAGGTCAAGGGTTTTTTATCCCTGCGACTTCTTCGGCGGTGATTTTGGCGGCGAATTATCGTGGCGAACTTGCCCTTCCGGATGCTGTGGGGATTGTTAGGTATGTTTTGGGGGAATTGGGGGTGCGGGTGGAGGTTGGGGAGTATCAGGTTCGAGGAGTGGAGGAGTCGAGGGTGRGGGGGTATACTTCGGTGATTATTCAGGGGAGAGTGGGGAGGACGGTGAGGATTTATATTAATGATCGTCCGACTGAGTTTGGAGGGGGAGGGGGAAGTGGGAGGATGAGCGGGTTGAGGAGTGGGATTGGAGGTGGGTTGTCGTCGTATGGACATGGGAGCGGACTGGTGCAGGGATCGAGGAGTGGGATGGTGAATGAAATGGGAGGAGGGATTACCGGACGTGGACCTACCCGATCGATGGCAGAACACAGTCGCTCGAGTATGGGTGCTAACCGCTCAGCCATCCCTCAAGACCGTCCAACAATGGGCTATCGCTCGAACGCCGCATCCGACCCGCGGAGCACAACCATTGCAGCTCGCGTCCGGCAGGCACGAGATATTGGTGGCTCCCTCGTGAGACAAGGTCATTCAGCGGCACGAGCTGCGCAGTACGTTGAACAGGCTCTTACGCGGAGTTTGGGGATCAGTCAGCAGCAGGCTTGTCAGTTGCTGTTTGAGGATGTCAATCGTCGCTGAGGTTGCGATGAATGCAATGTCATGTTCGCTGTGGGAAAAGGAGTGGATATGCAGGCTGGTGGGCTGTGCAGACATTGGCGGTCAAGGGATATTTTCCATCTAGCATCTTTTGATGGGCCATTCCCAAACACAATATGGTGTGTGATTGACTAGCCTGGCGCCACTCTCTAGCATCAGGGCAATGGTCGAATTGCAGGTCCTTGTTCCCCATCATAACCAGTTACCGGTCTGAACTTTTAACACGAGTTTTGCTCCCTCTCAATCCATCGTGCAGAAGTAGAGAATACTCAGGAGACGAAATGGCATGTAAATGTTGTAGGCATTGACGATTAGACTCTAGAAATGAAGGGACGAAAAAGAGATTGATGCAATTGACTGCTTGACGAATGAAAGGTCATTGCTTGTCTTGTCTTGTGCGATGATAAGCAGGATTGTCATGTTGGACCTGCATGTCCGAGTGGTCGGATGTTGAGCCGCCATCGCGGTAGATTTGCCAAGAAGTCGGAGGTCGGGCCGGAAAAGCCGATCAATGGGGAAGGAGAAGCGAGCAAGTTGATGGAGGTGTTGAAGGTGTCTCTTTTGATCGGTGGGAAGTTGACAAGACAAGAGGACGATGCGTGCTAAAGAACACGGTCGGACAATATGGAGCACGTGGGCTATCGCACCAACCATAGAAGGCGATGATGTGCGACGCGAGCTCTAGAATGTTGAATAGAGTTGGTGACGAGGACGCACAGACGCCTCGGCGTGCAACGGGCGGCAAGTGCAGGCGCAGGCCAACGTTACAGCATTGTTTAGGCTGGGAGATTTGTGGGAGAGCTCCCCGTACTTTTTGCAAAGCTAACCAAGCTTGTCGAGTCTCAACCAACATCTGCCGTGGTACTGTAGGAGTCGGGAGGTCTGCCTTCTCCTCCTTCTACCTTACCTTTTATCCCTCGATATTCTGCATCATGTCGAAACGATAGGTGGCATCGCGAAACTGCTGTCTTTGTCTCTCCAAGCCATTCCCGACCGGATCTCGATCTAGATCTCACCATGGATCGGCCGAAGAGCATGCCGCCGCAGAGCAGCGGACAAGGTTTATTCCACTTCCTGCCTCTGAACTCGGAAGTGTCCGTACCCGCCGTCGTGCCCAACAGTCGATGGAGCGTCGATGTCGCCAATCCCCGTCCGCACTGGCAGCGCTCCWCGGCCAGCATTTCCGCCGCAGAATTCCTCGGCATGAAACGAAGCAGCAGCAACGATCCCGACGACAAACATGTGGGGGGAGGAAGAGGAGGAGGAGCAGAAGATGCGGCCAATGCCCGACGCATGAGCCATGCCGCCAGCATCCTCAACACGCCGCAAGTTCGCAGCCAGCGGTTGATCGGGAACAGCAATCCGCGATACCGCTGGGATCGATACTTCAAGAGCGAGGACGAGTTGAAGCCCATGTCCAAGAAGTTGCGGAAATACTACGAGAGGAACAACTATCTCATCCAGCATTACATGTACATTGATCGCTTGCTGGACAGTAGTCTGCCCCACGATCTCATCCAGGAATATCAACACATTGAAATGTCGGCCATCAAGAATCTGCGGCAGGAAAACCTGCCCGAACCGATTGAGGAGGAGGAGGGAGCACGACATGCAAGTATGAATGGAAATGGATATGGCAGTATGAATGGGAATGGACATGAAAATGGACAGGGCGGCATGAATGGGAATGGATATGAAAATGGCATGGTAGACTCGCACCATCGCGTCTATCCCGAACGACACGGCTCATTTGACAGCATCGACGCTGATGGAGGCTTCTGGGCCAATGGCAATGAAGAATCCCACCCGCCTCCCCCTAAAGTCAAGCGGACACCCAAGGACATTTATTCCTACAAGGCATCCAACAACAACAGCGAAACCGCCCTCAGCAATGAAAACGAAGACGGCGAACAGGAACCTCTCCTCTCCTCCCGCTTCTCCCACACCGCCGATGGAGAGGTAGAAGACGGGCCGGCCTCCATCCCCGAACTAGAGTACGAGGAAGAAGCTTCCTCCCAGTCCCGCATCGTCACCATCGCCATTATCATCAACGTCGTCGCCAACACCGCCCTCCTCATCATGAAACTCATCGTTGTCCTCCTCTCCTCCTCCGTCTCCGTCCTGGCCTCCCTCGTCGACGCCGCTCTGGACTTCCTCTCCACCGTCATCGTCTCCGTTACCACTCGTCTCATCTCCCGAACAGATCAATACGCCTTCCCCATCGGTCGTCGACGCCTCGAACCCGTCGGGGTCCTGGTCTTCAGCGTCATCATGATCACCGCCTTCATCCAAGTCCTCTGGCAAGCCATCGCCGCTCTAACCAGTGGAAAACAAGAAATCGTAGAGCTCACCATCCCAGCCATCGCCATCATGTCAGCCACTGTGGTCATCAAAGGAGCCTGCTGGTTCTGGTGCCGCATGATCAAAAACTCCTCCGTGCAAGCTCTCGCTCAAGACGCCGCCACCGACGTCGTCTTCAACACCTTTTCCATCATTTTCCCTTTAATCGGATACTACGCTTCCATCTGGTGGCTGGATCCTCTAGGCGGAGTCTTCCTCTCCCTCTACGTCATCATCAATTGGAGTCGCACCGCAAACGAACACATCATGAACCTCACCGGCGCCTCGGCCAGCGCAGACGAGCGCAACATTTTATTATATCTCACCATGCGATTTGCGCGCACGATCAAACAAATCCAGGGCTTGCAAGCCTATCATTCAGGGGATAAATTGAATGTCGAAGTGGATATCGTGTTGGAAGAGACGATTAGTCTACGGGATAGTCATGATTTGGGCGAGAGTTTGCAGTATGTGATTGAGAGCGTGCCGAATGTCGATCGCGCGTTTGTGCATATGGATTATACGGGGTATAATCTGCCGACGCATTTGCAGCAGGATAATTGATGATGATGAGGAGGAGGGCAAGAGAGGAGATTTTCATTGTTGTAAGTTTGGCTGGGTACTTGCATCTTCTGTTTTTTTGGAGGAAAGCTCGATATGTCGTGGAGTGTGTCGCTGATGGTTATGCGACATAACAGGCCTATTTCTTTGTGTGTGTTATTATCACTTGGGCTGTACAAGACTATGTTCCCAATTGTGGGACGATATGGGCGGTGGAGGAGGATGTACCGAAAAAAGCACGACAACGACGACAGGAACATTGTACTCATCTTTTACTTTTTCTGGTTTCATTGTTGTTATCACCCGCTCAATCAAATCGATACATTCGTGAAAGTTCATCATGAAACTAGGAGGGAACATCTTCACTCGTGTCGTAGAGTAGGTAGGAAGGGAAGGTATGGAGGTGATCCCGAAAACAAGGTACAGTTTGTCGGGAAAAAGGCTAGCCGACCTCACCTCACGTCTCACGTGTTGAACGCCGCGAACACCTCATCTCATCACATCACATCATATGACCTCCTCGGCGTCTACTTCTGCTTTGGCACGATACCGACAGCTCTGGGTAAACTTCTCCTCTTCAATACATGGCATAAAGTCCACGGCTTGATGGAAAGATTGTTTGTTGTTCCAAAAATTGTTTTCGGGATCAAGACGCCTAAGCATCCCGACCCTGGAAGMTCAGTGAGAAGACTGGGCTGCTTGAGCAAACAGCTGTCTTCCCAGAGACTTCTAGACTTTGCCTCGGAAGAATCCTCATTGGCGTCGTCAGTGTTTTTTTCCGAAAATTTGTCAAGAAGACCGAGTTGCGACCTCGGATCTTCTCATTGTATGCAGACCATGCCTCGGAAAAATTCCTCATTGGCGGCCTCAAGACAGAGCCTGAACTGCGTCGACACAAAGAGTCATAGCGCACCTGAAAGAGCCTGAACTGCGTCCATCGGGAGGATTTCAGTGCACCTAACAGAGCCTGATCTGCGTCCACGAGGAGGAGCTCAGCGCGCCTGGTAGAGCCTGATCTGCGTCGACGAGGAGGAGCTCAGCGCGCCTGGTAGAGCCTGATCTGCGTCGACGAGGAGGAGCTCAGCGCGCCTGATAGAGCCTGAACTGCGTCCGTCGGGAGGAGTTCAGCGCGCCTGACAGAGCCTGAACTGCGTCCGTAAGGAGGAGTTCAGCGCGCCTACCAGAGCCTGAACTGCGTCCGTCAGGAGGAGTTCAGCGCGCCTATCAGAGCCTGATCTGCGTCCACGARGAGGAGCTCAGCGCGCCTACCAGAGCCTGATCTGCGTCCTCGAGGAGGAGCTCAGCGCGCCTACCAGAGCCTGATCTGCGTCCGTCGGGAGGAGCTCAGCGCGCCTGTTAGAGCCTGAACTGCGCATTTGTGGGGTGGAGTTCAGTACGCCTACCAGCGCCTGGTGTATGGGTCCTTCAGGAGGAGTTCAGCGCCAGTTCAGAGCTTCGGACTCGTAAGTGGGGAGGAGTTCAGCGCGCCTGTCGAGGCTTGGTGTGTGTTATGGGAAGAACAAGAGCAAGTTTCAAATTTCAGAAAGTTCTCATCTCAAGCGGGGCTGAGCTGACTAAAACTACGGCAGGGCACGAGCTTCAACGGGATGACGAGCAGATGTTGTTTCAGCATGTGTTCCGCCAAGACTTTGGTGGCTCCAGCATCCCACCGAAAGATTTCCTAACCACCTGCGGGTTCAAGTGCCAATTCTTCAACACATCACTGAATCTCGAATTCCCCAGAAAGCGGCCATGGTCAACGACAAGGGACGCTCTGCGGCGAAGAAGGAGAGAAACCGTGCGGAGAGAGCCGACAACAGCAGGAGTAAGAGCGCCCAGGCGCAATCCCGCACGCCCAGTTCYCAAGGCGATCAGCATGGCGTCTCGCATGCTACCAATCCTGTGCGCAAGATTGCCCCGTTTTCTCCTCGCATGACTGCAACACGCCCTGCCTCGCGCACATCAGTCAACGCCGCCGGCTTGGCGCAGAGACCGCCTGGCACGGCTCTAGCATCACGCTCGAACTATCAGGGCTCCGCTATCGCGAGCAGCACTCGAGCAGTGCCGTCAAGCGACGGCTCGGAGTCGAGCAGCGGCGCAAATGTCTCCAAGAAGCGTAATGCTGCTGCGCCAGTCACGCAGCAGGGAGAGCCGACAGAGCCTCCCAAGAAGCGCAACAAGACCGAGCAAGGCTCACCCACTGCGCCTAACAGGGCCGCACAGAGTGTCAATCACACTCGAGTGAACGCCACTCAAGCCTTCCCGCCGCCGCCTACCGTCACCACGTCTAGGTTCGAGGCATTCGCTGCCTCGCTTGGCAGTGGCCTCTCTCGAGCAGGCACCTCCGTCAGTACCAATGCTTTGCCACTGGTTCGAATGACTGGAGCTATGGTGCTCGAGCTTCTTCGCCGGTCAATGCGCGCGTTCTGTGCATTTTTGGCGCACGATGCGGATTACGTCGCACCCCCTGAAGCTGTGGATGCCGCAATCGCCAACCATGACGGCGGCATTGATACTACGATGGCTGACCCTGTCCAAAATGTCGCACCTACATTCGTCAATGCGCCTGTCGCCACAGCTCCTGTATCGTGGGGCATCGACATGCCAGCTCGCGAGGCATGGCCGCGAATTCCGACTGCCTCGCCTGAACCATCTTCCCAGGGCACTGATCGTGGTGCTGGGCCAGAAAATCCCGTACTTGTCAGATTGCGTCAACCTCCGAATGTGCAAGAAGACCGCTGGCATAGCGTTGAATTGCCAAACTTGGCTCCTCCCAAGTCCCACGCGCATGTCGACTCGCCGGAACTATCCATCTTTTCTACTCTACACGGTATCCCCAGCCCAACTTTCCCCCCTCAAAGCCGACAAGACAGGTCGCCGATTGCGTTCCAGACCACTTCACAGAATAGCAAGCGGTACAACGCGCCACAAACAGTCTTCAAGGGATGCAGAAGCGACATGAGTTTGGATGGTGAAGAATATAACGCCTGTCACAGCCCGATGGAACTATCTGAGCCTGGGTACAGTTTCTCCTTCTCTCGTAGTGCGCCGGTGGGTCGCTCGGTGCAGCATCGCAAACATGAGAAGCTCTCACCGAGCCAGGAGGATACCCCAGACCGTGCATCAGGCGCCGCGTCACACCAGAACAAAGTCGAGCTGCAATTGCCGACTTTGCCCGATGCAATGGATTTTGAACTCACTCAGCCACCACCTCGGGTTCTGCGACAGACCCTGCTTCAGCAGCCGGCTCAGGCTCAACCGCAAGCTCAACAGCAAGTTCAACCTCAGCAGCCARTTCAGACTCTGCTACAAGCTCAAGCTCAACAGCCAGCTCAGACCGGTCAAGCCGACAACCATGTTGACCCGTCAATTGCCCAAGGAAATCTCACCGACGACGTTCAGCCGTATCCGAGCGATAATATCATGGATGTGGACGAGATGGATGTTGGAGGTGAGGAGACTGTGGTCAAGGACGCGGGCGGGGAGGAGACGAGTGGCAACGGGCAGCCCGAGGACATGGGCGAGAATCAGAACCATAACGGCCAAGGTCGGATTGGAGATAAGGTGGACGAGCAACAGGGTAAGGGTGAAGCACAAGAGCAGCAAGGCGAAGATAAAGGCGAGGATGGAAGTGAGGATGGAAGCTGGGATACAGACCAGGACGCAGGTGATGGTGAAGAGGACGCGCAAGGTGACGATGAGGGCCAGAGAGATGGCGAAGAGGGCGAGGAAGGTGACAACCAGGACCAGAGCGAGGAAGAAGAGGGCGAGGATGGTGAGAGTGACGAGCAGAGCGAGAATGAAGAAGACAAGGATGGTGAGAGTGACGAACAGAGCGAGGATGAAGAAAACGAGGAGCAGGACGACAATCAGACCGAGACTGTCACCAAAAATAACGAGGGCGAGGGTGAGGCTGGTGACGACGAGAATGGAGATGACGATGCAGAGGCGTGGCACGATGAAGATGAAGACCAGGAAGAAGATACCGCGGCCGATCCGACAATGCTACAGCGGATCCTCGACAAGGCGCGCTCCACATCCAGCACTGCGCCTTCTTTCGGAGGATATGGTGCCGGCACCTCTGCTACCAACAGCGAGGTCAGCGTGGGAAGTGCGACCTGGAGTGCCGCGGGTGAGGACATGTCTCGTTTCAGTCTCTGAAGGAGTGACTGGGGGATGTCAAGCTATGTGTTTTTGTAAAAGTACCAGCGGCATGATTGAGCGGTAGATAGATGGTTTTGTGTTTAATTTTCTTCAAAAGTTTACTTTGTATATGTTACTGCTGTATCATCTTCCACTGTTAATGTTCTTATGCATGAAATGATTGTATGCGTTGTAGCTACACTCGACTGCCCTCTTGCTATTGATTGCTCGATTTCCGGACGATACAAGCGTGCGAATCATCCAGAAGCACATGGAAGGTTGGTAGGCAAGGCATAGAACTCGACTTCCATGGGAGAGAGAGCGACGTTAGAGTGGACAGGTAGGCACTTGGGAAATTCGGAATCATGCAGGCAGGAGCTTCAATCTGATCGTAGGTCGATTGCTAAAGGCCAGGGATGTCGAGCGAAAAGGACATTGCCAGTTTTCCACGAAGCACACACAGATTTCCTCTTCTCCAACTCCGGCACAGAGGCCAAGACGATGGTGAAAAGATAATGTCTGCAAAAGTTGCTCGAGAAGAAGTCGCATGAGCTTGTCGCACCTCCATGAGAGTATCTCAAAAGATACCCATGTGTGTTTGCACGAGGTCGAGTTGTGTAGGAATCTCTGGTCCTCCGAAGTCAGGGCAGATATGCTAGGAAGGGGAGCCTATTTTATCTTTCCATGGAAGTAAAGAAGTGCTCATACGCGAAAGACGCGTTGGGGTGGGGAAGAATGCACAAAACACGTTATCCTCAGCTTCCAGTTCAAATTGGAGCGAAGCAATCATGATGTCAGGCGATCTGGAAGCATGTGATTGCCAAGCTTTACCGAGCCGGGTTCCGAGATCTTCTTCAGACGCTGGTCATACGAAGCTGCCACCCGAACATCACGCATCATCTTGATAGTTTCAAATCCGGTGAACTTGCATGATGTCGCGCGATGAGGATGGCGTGCGGCGAAAGTGGCAATTGCCTGTTGTGGTGTGACAAAATCGCAAATGATGGGAAGAGGAGGCTTACTCTGATCCAATTATTCCTAGTACCGATCGAGCCGAGGTATGGGGTTGAATACCGCATGTCTAGTAGCGTTTCGCTGATAGATCGTAGCTGTACTAGCACAATATATCGCCTTACCGGTCAGAAGGAAGCAGAGAACGGACGGGACTAGGGCTCGGACTGTTAAGGTCAGCGACGCAGCTTAACGGCCTCCGGCTGACGTAAGGCAAGAACTGGCCACTAGAAACAGTAAAGATAGATCGAGTTCCCTGGCGCTGTTGTCCTAATACACAGTGTACAGAAGAGTGCGATTCGGAACCAAAGCTGATTGTCGACCTAATTACGAACAGCAGGACGCACACCAGAAGGCGAGCCACACGCCAAGCATATCCGCGAGATCGAGCGTATCAGGGTCGAGACCGCGATGTCTAATGGACAGCAAGTCCTTCCACCTCGTCGAAGTGGTCGTGAGGCAAGATCCGACAGAAAACGCAACGCCAAGCGTCGACCAGAGCACCGCAATATAAAGATCATTTGATCTTGAGCTACCCAGATTTCTCCCAGCGTTCATGCAGGCATCTACCTCTGCGACTTTAAAGTATCAGAAGAAGAGTAAACGAGGTCATTGAGATGCTAGTCGTGAGACTGGTCTGGAACACACCATACAGGGGGGGTTCTGGCGTCTCATCGAGCGAAGTATAGGACGGAGCGACACACGAGGCTATCGCGCATTGACAAGAGCCTTCTATCAGCCGGAAGATACATCACCAAGCTGCCGTTTCCTCGGCCAATACCGATGATAACTTGATGGTAAGTAGTGTGCCTTGCATGCCGCACAGAGCGACTGATGTGAGGATTGATCATCGAGACAAGGATCTCTCGGGCATCCTCATATCATCTGGAAGCCTACCTCTCGGCAAAGTCGTCAATTCTGGAGCTTCTAAAACCGTCTCTGCTAGCAAGCTTGCCCTTTAGAAGATGAAGAGTGCTACCAAAGACGTTAATCCTTTTAACAACTTCTCGTATCGACCACTCTGATGCTGCATAACCAGTTTCCACATCGTGCTAACACTTTCTACCACAGGACCACGAGTACCACACTAAATATCATGATTGGCAAACCATTGAGCTTCGCGGCCAGAAGACTGCTACTTGCTGATTCGAGGACACAAAAATGCCAGCGCAGCTGGCAAAAGCCAGCAAACTGATACACAAGGATTGAGAGCGACGTGAAAGATGCAGCTGAGACTTTGACAGGTTTGGCGTTTCAGTTTAATCGACGGTAGATCGCTAACACATTGATCAACCAACCTGAGACTACACACACTGCGGCAAACTTTCGTAGTTTACAATCGCTCACAATCGACTCTTTGATTTCTAAAAAATTCGGAACCCTTATCTTGCCAATGTCGACGGTCGTGGGAGTAGATACAATCTACAGCTCAAACGACTGCCATCTTCAGAAGAAACATTATCATAATGAGCAGTCGAGTATTGGTCTGAAAGCTATAGAAAAGCGTCATACTTGGTCCATGCCGAATAGTTAACTATCTTGCGTCTTACGACTCAACGTTACGCTATCGAGATCTAGCTCCACGCTTCGAGCACTACGTCTTACATCAAACGAAACACTAATGGAGCAATCAAAAGAATTTCCGGGGTCCCCGCATAGTAATTACTCCGGTCGCTTAGTATACGCGAGCTTCCAAGACCAGCCAAGGTATAGGCGGCCGGGGTTGAGCGGAGTCTCCGCACTTTCGGTCCTAGGCATAGTCAGCAGGCACGACACAGGAACGAGCCGTTTTTAACAGTATCTCCTCCCTCCTTTTTTTCTTTCTTGTTTTGCTGTTCTTTTTGCAAGATACGTCTTTTAGCTTTTTTTTTTTCAAGCACAGCATGGCTCCTATAGATGCACTGAATGCCAAGCAGGTCTTTACACTACTAGCTGGCACATATAGTCTGCTCAACACATCGAGGTAAGACTACAAACACTAATATACTGTTCCTGTTCCATTCTTTCTAACCTTCTTCTAGCTCCCTCAATGGTACATCAATTCCAGACAGACCATATGGAAAAAATCCCGTCGGCATCCTCACATACAGCGAGTCTGGCTACATGTCCGCCACAATCACAGCTACTGAGCCGGAGTTCCGTCCCGAGAGCTTGAGTTTCCCATTTTTGGATTCCCAATCGGACGCCGATTGGGCACTGGTTGGGAAGCACGGAATCGCCTATGCCGGTCCCCTCCAATTAAGCGATGCTATTCCGGCCACTGAGACTCACGGACAGATCTTTCATGGGCCTTTGATCGTTGCAAATGTGCCTGCTTGGGTTGGTGATGAGCAGAGGAGGAATTATACACTTTTCGATTGTGGGAAACTGTTGAAGATTGACTCTGAGAGAGGCGGTGGTTATCGAGGAGTTTTGTGGTGGGAGAAGCTGGATTGAGTGAGATGACCATGATTCTGATCAAATAGAAGAGATACATCGAACTACTCGATTTTTGTGGTCGAAATGTTTTTCTCTTTGCTGATGCTTGAGGACCGTGATTCGGAAAGCATTTAATTAGCGGCCATTCATCAACAGCTCGATGGGATTGAGCAAGCCATAGAACATCCCCTTTGGTGGAGTCAAGAGCGAAGTGGAGGAGAGAGGCCCACTGAAGTGATCCCAGGATCTGATTTTAAGGGGATTTTACGTCCAAGATGATGACAAAGACAGTTTCATTCACTCGACCGCGGAGACATTCGCAACACCTGCAAGCTTACTTCGAGCAGACAAGCAAACATCACTTGGTCCGAGACACCGACAAAACTCCATCCAGTATACGCCTCCGATAATCAATCTGCTTCTTCCCCTCGAAGCCATCATCTCCACCCATCATGCATTCCTCCTACGAACAAGCGATGGAGTCGCTCCGCATCAGTGATCCGGACCTTCATCAGAAGCTCACAGCCGCCCTCAACCAGATCACTGATCTTCCGGTCGGCATCGTCCAGCAGCTTGCTGATTCATTCACTCGAAAGCATCACGGAGACCAGCGACTATCGTGAAAAGCTTGTCTCCGGCCTCAACGACATTCGACAAGCCGCCGAGGATCCATGGGAGGAGGCTTTCGAGAAAGAGGAATCGTGGGTGACGCAGCAGCTATGCGGAGTGAAGGGTCATGCGGTCGAGGCGTTGAACGACATTGCCATCATCTTGCAGGAGCAAGTTCACAATGTGCGCGCCTCACTTGGTCAGTACGGAGCGACTATTTCCGACTCCGCCTTTCTGATCACGTGCTTCTTTCTCGACGGCCTACTTCCACATCGAAGACATCTCCCCACGTCCGGCTTCTCCAAGCTTTCATGAAACTCCAAGATGTTTGCCTTCTTCATAGCTCTTGCTATTCTCTGGCTTATATGCCCAGGAATCAGCGAGCAAGCAACTATTCTCATGTATCCAGTGGTGTGTTTGGGATCACTCATTGGAAAGCTACTGGGCTTGGGTCCACCTTCTCGATTCTGGCCAGGACGGAGCGAGCGATTGGAGACGAACCAGGGTTGGCTGGGGACGTTGGGCTGCACACTTGGGTTTCTGCTTAGCAGTGGCTTCTTTGCTTGGGTGGTTCTCATGATGCAAGACGCATCCATCACTACGACGGAACAATGCTGCTGCTGGAGAATCGCTGCTGGGGATATTTCAATGGATAATCATCAAGGGGCTTGAAGGTCCAGGGCTCAACTGGTGCTCTTGCTGAGGTAGCAGATCTGTATGAGAAGCTCAAACATTCAATGTGCTTGCTTGAGTCCAAGCTAGCTATGAAAAGTCCTGGGAGAAGACTCGAACCACGTAGAACAGAAACTGCACGAAGAATTACCAGGCGAGACTGATGATCTACTGTTTTCTTGAAATCTCCTAAACCAACATACTCTGTCGATACGAGATTTCTGGTCGTAGCCACTAGTCCAAACTTTCATCATCGCGAAAGAACCGCAGAATATTTCACAAACAATAAAAGCCGTACAAGTAAGAAGTCTCTTCCACCATCATACAGCATTCGCCCTCACCCATTCGCTCCACCAATGGAAACCGAGATCCCCAGACCCCAGAGAATTCTGAGGCCAGCGATGGCCTCCAGAGACCCATTAATCGACCATCCCAAACTCCGTCAACTCTTGGATACAACTTACCTCTCGACACATTTCCTCCTTGCTACAATCTCGGCCTACACACGCCATCACGATCCCAGTCCCTTCATACCCCTACTCACAGACGCCGTCATCTTTAGATTTCTCGTGGCACACACACTACTCTCTGGCCGCTGCTATTCGGTATCTCAGAGACGACATCCAAGAGAATTCTTCCGACTTCGCTGTTTGGATCGCTGCTTGGTGCTATGTTATCTCGGTAAGCTCGATGCAAATTTCATTCATCGTTGCAATAGAAGGGTGGTGATTGAGGTGCTRATTTTGATGCCGGGTAGATACTTGATCATGACATCTGATGGTATTGTGTGGAGTGCGWCTTGGACGTTGGTTGGGTGGGTATTGCCGCTGATCTTGACTGGGCTTTTGATAGTTAGTATCGAGTGATGGGTTTGAAGGGCTGATTCCGGTGAGAAGATGTCGTGGTGATCATTCGGCTATCACGATTACCATGCCCACCATCACATGGCAGCCCTTGCACATCAGCTTATTTATGCTGGGTCTTCACGTGCATCGATTAGTCGAGTGTCACAGATTGTGGGATGTCGCCCTGTGAGGTCTCTTGGTCATCGTATGGAGAGCCTTCTTCTACTGTTCCACATCTCAAGCCACTCTGCTGTTATCCGTTTATACTACCAAGTACTCTGTGCCCTGTGTCTATGAAATTGGAACTTACAGCAATCCCTAGCGCACCCGAAGTCATCCAACGCAAGGTCGACTTGTCCGCGTCACATATAGAGTGGCAGAGTTCTTTTCCGATGKGGCCGAATAGTCATCGGCTTTCAATTTCAGGGTAGACTATCTCAGTCCTAGTAGATGGCGTACCCTCACCATCAAGCTATGGATCGACCTTAGAAAAGAAGTGATTCCCTACCTCCTTTTCAGAGCCTTAATCCATCGCCCGGTCGCTTAATAATCGTCTTTCCTTCCTTAGCTTTCTGACAACAGTTCCGCATACGACATGAAAGGGGTTAGCTGCCCTTGTTGCGCGGGGTAAGCACAATATGCAGGGAAGAAATGAATACAGAATCGTCTTAGAAGGAAGCAGGTAAATCCCTCATCTCGCTACTACATGTAAGGGCGCCTCGAAGTTTCGGACTACCAAATCATGAAATTGGGCGATGTATCAAAAACGCTCAACATACCAGCCGATCATTCAAAAATGCCAAACAAGACTAGATGCATAAATTTGTCCTCGCAGAGTGATCTGAATCTCTTGTAGGACCACGAGAATCCTCCCGGAACTCTCTAGCAATAGTAAGACATTCTAGCCTTTTCTAGGGATCGTGAAGAGTCTAAAAAATCAGCACCGAAAACTGTGGGAAATGACTTGCTTGGCATGTGACAGCAAGTCCGTGCACGCGCGCGGCTCCGTCACATAAATCATTGTCTCATCGACTTGAAATTCTTTCGAGCGACAAGTTCAATACACATCAACAACTACCACAGACGTCTCGAAGTCCTAATGAATCGCGAGGTATATAGATAATAATAGATATGATTCCCCCAAATATAACAAGATACTGACATTACAACAGCTACTAAAATCACTCGAGTAACGCCCCTGTCATTCCTATTGCCCCGAAATCCATGATTCATTCTCTATCGGATACAATGTCTGCTAAGGAAAGCCTTTTCATTTCTACCTATAGTGAATGTCGAGAAATAGAAGAAGCGAGAGGAACGAGAGGGAAGGGAGGATTGGGAGGTGTATGCGAAGGAGAAGAACGAGGCCATTAGAACAAGACCTCTTCCGCTGGGGAAGAGGTTCAAATACGCCTTCAAAGATCTCTTTGGAAAGTAACCGGGTAATGGGAGTATATGAGAGGGTTGATGTTGATCGGCATTGAACGGATGAATGATTGAATGATTGAACGATTGAACGATTAAATTGGTCGATGGTTGAATGATTGAATGATTGAATCTACAATTGAAGGAATGAATGAATATCTGATCGATCATCATCATCATCATCAAAGAGGGTAGGTGATGAGGGAAGGTTCCAATGGGGCAGGGCAGTCAGGGCGGGCCGTCCGCAACACTTCTTCCCCGTCAAACATACCCTCACTCCTCATTCTCCCTCTGATCAGTAGCCCTCTCCAACATATCCAAAAGCTCCAAACGGATCGCCAAGAAAGCTTGCAACATTTGCTCGCTAATAGCATCTACATCATCGCCAGAATTGCCCCTCCGAAGAGCCTCGCTCCTCTTGATCCTCCTCTGTTCGATTTCATGCTCGACACCTGCTAGTATTGCGGCAGCAGGACGAGGTCTCACCACCCTTAATCGAGGCCAAATCTGAGTGTTGCGGCACGTGGGACACGTTTGGGCGACTCGYATCCATACTCTAAAGCATTCTCGGCAGAAGAAATGGTTGCAGGTGGTTGATATGCCGGAGGAGACGTGTCGAAAGCAAATGGGACATTCTTGTTCTGTCGGGAGATATATGCGGCGAGCCTCCGTCGTGGTTGGTGATGTTGCTGAACCCTCCTCCTCTAAGTCTTCCTCCTCCTCAGTGCTCTCATCCGCAGTGATGGTTTCCAGAGGTTCAGCTGCAAGATGATCATCGAGACCGCGGGAAGGATCTTCGAGCTGCTGGTTTGGGGTGGCGGTCACAGGCGAGATGATGGGGCTTGAGCCGGGTGACATTTGCCTATCTTCCTGGACCTCTGGGAGCGGAACTTCGGGACTTGGCGCCAGGGAGCTGGACGATGTGGGTTAGAGTCGAGAGGTTTCAACTCTTGAAAGGTTACGATACCGGTCAGCGCGGTGTGCTGGAGGTGTGGAACTCAGCGTTAGGGAAGCTAAGGCTTCGTCGGGGATCGAGCATTGGGAAGGCGTGCGTGGTGACATGTTGATTGTTGCGATTTGGTGAAAGCTTTGGTCTTGTCTGGTCGTCTTTCTCGTTCTTTAGTAATGGTTTTGAACGTGAGGAGGATATGTGAAGTTTTTGGAAAGTCAATTGTAAAGCGAGACGAAGCTGGTGTTTACAGACTTGTGAGCGGGTAGTTACGAAATGACTCGAGGACAGTACGTGTGGACAGGTTCGTATCGTACCTACTACAGTTAGTTTCCGGCAGCTGTAGCGTCGGGTCTCTTCCGCGCCAGAGGCAGGATCGAAGACCTAGACTGGCAAGACCTCTGTTCGAATTGTAGCTACATCTTTCCCAGAACCTTGGATTGCCGCCCGGTCGCCGCCTATTAATTGGCTTGTCTTCCTTAGCTTGCCCAAAGAAAGATCTCTGGATATGATGTACATACGAAAAGCAGAGCACCTCTAGTGAGTAGGTAAGGTAGTCACGTTCCCAAGGGTAGGTACAACGTGCACGGAAGGAATTCAAGAATGTCGGAGAAGGAGGCAGGATTGTAGAAGTTTCCAGCACGGGAATGCGCCTTTGCATATTATTCGGCAACTAGAACTCTACTGGCGCCTTCAAACTTACATTCATAGACTTTTAGCAGATCTTAGTATTGAGCCATAACATGCACCAAGCCTTGGTGTCATTCAGATATCCAACCGAAAGATTGCCACTACCACTTTCGACAAAGTCATCACATTCTGACCCAAAAGACACTCCGGTCCCTACTATCAGGTTCAGTCCAATATAATAGAGATTCGTTTCTTGGCAATTATAGGTTCAGTCTACCGAATTCTGACCGCGTCGCACAGCGCCAAGATATATCTGTCCTCAATCCGGTACCATACGGAGGTAAATCCAACCAAGCTCATGATCTCAAAAGCCAGAGTGAACCATACGCAAATTCTCCCGAATATTCATCTATATAGACACCTTCCTCCTCCAGCTTTTACCATCAACACGATCCTCACAAACCCCAATCCCAATTCTGCCAAGACTTTCACAAGCCGCGATTCACACAACATCACACAACGACAGCAATAACAGCGACCACAAAACAAACATTACCCCTCTCTCACGCAGAAAAATGCCTTCCCCACCCACCGACCCTCATCCGCCCAACACCCCCATCCCCACAACCGGACCCCCCCGCCCCTTGATCCCAGGATCCCTAACCTCCACAACCCCCTCCACCCCACAAGAATGTCCAATCTGCACGCTCACCATCTCAAACGGCAAAACGACCGCCTGCTCCCACTTTTTCTGCGCGAGCTGTATCGACACGTGGATCCAAGAACACGACAATTGTCCCATGTGTCGTTTCACTTTGCGCGCTTTGCGGGAAGAAGAGGCGGGATCTTTCGAGTACTACGGGATAGATTTCTCAGAGTGTGTGGAACTTTTACTTGAGGTGGGTGTTTGAAGTCGCTTCTATAGCTGGGCTTACATCTGGAACAAGAACAGTATGAAAGCGGCGTTTGAGAAGCTTGCGCGCACGACTGCGTGGCGCTGTCGCAAGGATGGTGAAAGGCTMAGACATCGATTCTGGAGCATTCGCTCCTGTGGGACTCATCGACGCGAAATTTCTACCAGCGCTAAAAGGCGAGATGCGTGAGTTGACTATCGAGCTCGACTGCTACGGTAACAGTGATCTAGAAGTCACAACTATGATATGCGATAAGAGGTGAATCCTCGGGGCGATAGTATCTTTCTTTTAACAGGAAGAAGAACGGTGATCTGCCCAATACCATACCATATATATAAAAAATCAAACCAAGTATATCATATCATATTCTCATAACCCATATCCACGCATCCATGCATACATCCATAAATCGCCAGTAGATAATTCCCACCCCCGAAAAACCACCCCATCATCCCATCGCCCCATCACACCATCAAGTCCAAAACCACCCCCGACTCTTCCTCGTCTTATCCTCTTCGACCCCCTCCCCCTCCCTCCTCAATTCCTTCCCAACAACAGCAGCCTCATGAATAGTATGCACGCTCTCCGAACACTCCTCCCTCCCATCCACAAATCTCTTCTTCAACACGACTTTCGTAGTAACAGTACCATCCGGAAGGCGCGTGGTGTGAGTAGTAGTAAGAGCAGAAAGGACATCCGGTCTCGGTGAAGGAATATTCCGCGCTGGTACCTCTTCTGTCTTCAACACCTGCTTCCCGCCGAGGAGACTCTCCTTTTGCTGCTGTTCCAGCGCCTGGAGATTCTCCTCTAATTCCTCCAGCGGCATAAACGCATACCTCAACCAACCCACCCCTCTCTTCTCATCACTCCCCTCCAAAACCCTCGCCAATCGTCGATACAATTCCCCCCTTAACCCCTCATCCCTTCCCAAACCCTCGCCTTCAAAACATCCCAATGTCCTCATCAATTCCTCAATACTACCCGTTCCTTCCAAACTAGGAATGCGAGTCCAATCCATCGCCTTACGTACGCTGTCCCAGTCGACATGAGGAGTGGCATCGACGATCCCCGGAGCGACGATTTTGAGGTCTTGGTAGTGTTCATACCACGTGTTCAAGATTTTGGCAGCGTCGTTGGCGTCGGAACGCTGCAGCGCGGCGCCGAGAGCGGAGACGGCGGATTCAAAGTCCGAGGTGCGGTCGCCTGTGAGGAGGAATCCGGCGGATTGGCGGAGCATGTCCCATTGGTGAGCTTCGAGGGCGTGGACGCGGTATTCGTTGGCAAAGGGGCACGAATTGTCATCATCGTCGTCGTCGTCGTCGTCGTCGTCGTCGTCGTCGTCGTCGTCGAGGTCATCGTATTCCTCGCAAGCATCATCATCATCGTCGTGATTCCCCAAAGCCCTTTTTTCAGCTCGGGCCATGAGTAACCTCCTGTTATTCTGTTCTTGAAGCAGCTCGAGCTGTTGCTGATACTCCTCCTCTAATGCGGAGTTCCCCTGGTAGGAGTACATGTCCAGCTCGGTATCCCCCGCATACTCATCCAACGCATCCTCCACAATTTCCCTCGTAGCAAAAGCACGCCTCAATTCGGTGAAATCATGCGTCATGGGATCCGACATGAATCCATCCCTCTCCTTCCTCCACGAAGAAGAAGTACTCCACGGACCATGACACATTTTAATAATCTCCCCCAACGACATGCCTTCGCACTCCCTCCTCCCCAAGACAGAATCATACAGCATCGGCAACAAAGGCGGCAAAACCCCCCGATCCTGCAAACTCAACATCCAATGCACTCCCGACCTACAATCCACCTCGCGATGCTGCTGCTGCGCAACCATTTCCTTGCCCAAACTAGCAGCCATCAAATCCTCAAACSCCGCCCTCCACTTCTTCTTCCCCTCCCACTGCAAATCCTCATGCATTTCCAACCGCAAAGGCGAATACGCACTCCGCGCAAACCAATCCACACTCAACCATCTCGGAGAAATCCTCTTCCCTCCCCCGAAACCATCCAACCAGCCCGCCTGCGCACTCTCGCCATCCGCATACAGCGCCGCAATTCGACTCCACGGAACCTCGGAATTCTCTCTCGCGGCATGCTCAATCATCCACCTCGTCGCAAGCGTGATGTCATCTTTCGCTCGGCTGGGAAGACGGTAGATTTCCCAATCCAACGCTTCCGCCGTCTCCGCACTTGCCGTCCATCGGGTATGGAATTCCCGCTCGAGAGCTGCATTCTCGGCCTGAATGTCGGATCGTAGGGAGGAGATGTTGGAGGGGAGATTGACGAGGTGGGAGGTCAGGGTGGAGATGTGGTCGTCGATGAAGCGTTTAAAAGCCGCCAAGGGTGTGGCGATGTTGTTGTTGTTGGAGCTGTTGTTGTGGCGGTCTTCCATTTCGCGGAGCCGAGTGGTGTAGTCGTCGTGTGATTTCTTGATGCGTGACGAAAGATGGTGAGCGTTGGGATCTTCGGAGGAAGGCATGATGGGTGTAAGGTATGATGTAGTTCGGGGGGAGAGAGAAGGGAAGGAATGGCCGGACGAGTGTCGATGATAGCTTGATAGCTGCCTCTCAGATCGGAGCTCGGCGGATCGATTGATTGGCTGAGAGGGCATCGCGAGTGTGGGGAAGAGGGGTCCCTTGGCGCCATCTTCACATGAAGCCATCCCAACCTATCTATCCATAATTCTCCCGGAATATCTTCAAGAATCCCTGATCCATATGGACACTCTCTCCCCCGAGCTCTTGGAACATGTCCTCGGACTCTTGCCCCCTCTCGACCTCTTACTCGCTCAACGAGTATGTCGAGACTGGAAATATCTAATCTCCAGCAGCCCCACACTACAGCAGGCATTATTCCTCCGTCCCTCCAACGGTCCCTTTCCAGGCTGGAAAAGAACCTACACCGCCCCAAAAGACAGAAATGCTAAGGGAAACTTCACCATGGAGTCCAAGCCCCTTCACGGCATCTCTCAAGGTCTCGCCACCATCAACGGCGTCACAAAACCTCTGATTGGCCCCCACGGACGAGACGAGGTGGCCTGGCGCTTCATTGAAGGAGTTCTCGCAAATACCATCCCAAAACTCGAATACGCCGAAAAGTGCTTCGTACGAGGGACATTGAATCCTTTCTTCTGGAGCCCCTACGACAAAGGCTACCGCGACCGCAGGGGCGATGAAGGCGTTGCGGGATTCCTGTTCGACGCATCCGTATTTCAACTCCGTGAACGACGTCTCCCTCTACGTCCAGGCGAAAAATATCGAGAATGGGAAGCTTGGAAGCATTTAAAATCGCGACATCAAGAATCCCCGTCGTGTGCGTCGTGGAGGCGCATGTTCATCTCTCAGCCTCCGGTGGAAAGAATTAGCATTCATATACCGCTTGAAAGTTGGGATAACGATTTCGATGGGGAGAGGTATAGCTATTCTCTCCCTGATGGCAAACCTATCACCATGCAGGATATGGTGAGAGATGTCCCGGACGAAGAGGAGGGGAGTCAGAATCGCCACCTATTCCGCATGGAAAGCGTTATTGATCCGCTGCCAGTTCATGATTTCTATTTGATGTATACGATGGAGGGAAGTCGAGGGGCGAGGAATTGGGCGCTTGCGAAGGGGTTTGATTGGAAGGGACGGAATATCGAGCTTGTTGATGACGAGGATGATAGTGACATGATTCAACGGGCGAGAACGAGTGCTGGAGATTTGCAGATGGCTGGGGAGCAAGATCATAACTCTACTTCTGATATACTGGGATATGAAGAGCTTATTCAAGCAAGGAACAGAAGATTTCATGCGACAAATTATCCCGGTTTCAGACGATCAATTTGATTACACATCCCCAACCTCAAGGCACGAGTAAATATACATTGAAAGCGCACAGACTTATTAGCGCTCATTCTTAYTATATACATAATGTACACTTAGACATGAAAACATCAAAATCCAGCTAAAAGTCACATTCCATACAATGAATTCCCCCATGGAACAAATTCATCCCATCGAACAAGAATCAATCCCTTCCCTGGCATCCCGCACTACTATATCCTTCGAACAGGAATCATTCTATCGAATGGAACTAATTCTATTGAACGAAACCAATCATATCTAACAACAAAAAAACTTACACCTACACGTATAACCTCATTTCTATTCCTCCTTGGCATAAAACTCCCTAGGGCTACCTCCAAGAACCCAAACCCCCACACCTACCCCTACCCCTTAAGATATACYCACCTACTACCTTCTCCAAACTAACAACGTTAGAATTAACAACAACAACAATAACACGAGCCTGACATTTCCCATCCGATCTCATCACGTCTTATAAAATCAAACGATTAAGATTACATAACTAGATCTTTTCTATTGTTAAAGAGCTCGCCATGAGTCATTCAGGCAGCTTAGGCAGTCATACATGCATACATACATACATACATACATTCAAGGCTTAAATCTTCTCCTTTCTTTTCAATCTCACTGAACCTAACCTCCGTCCAAGATTTCACTCTCTTCTCCTCTCCTCTCCTCTTTAACGAAGAACGAACATATCCTAGCGTAGCATGCGCATAGGGCAAGTATTTCCTCCTCGTACTTGAATTCTTGCTGGCTGGCTGGCTATCTCTCTTCTTTGCACATAGGTAGACGGAGAGATGACGAAACATGAGAGATCAGAACTTGAGCAAGTCTCGTTTAGAGAAAGAGACATGAAAAATTTAGTGTCTTGGACAAAGTCAGTATAACGCATTGAATAACTGATACATATCATGAACTCCAATCCTATATTTCATCCCTACATTCCTCCTTGTATATCGACACCATCTTCAATTCATCACACATACAACCCTTCAACACCACCCCCCCCATCCCCCCTCAACACCACCCCTACATCACCATCCCTCCCTCTTTCAATCACCGAAACTCCCCATCAACCCCCTCAAACCCCCCCAAAAACGCCCCAAACAAAATAACCCCCAAACCAGGATCCAACGCCCCAGTAGTAGCACGAATACTATGCATACTCAACTGCGGCAACCCCGCATCAATAGCCCTAACTCCCAAAGCACTACTCAACATAGGCCCAACAGTCCCACCACTCCGACTATCATTTCGAATCTGAAAGACCTGTAATTTCGCCCCCGCCAATTCCGCACAGCGTTGCAAAAGGGAAGTCGAGAGGGAATCGGTCGTCATATGCCCATTGGAATCCGCCGCCACGGCGACTCCGACGTTGAGGTGTGGGGCGTGGTTGGCGAGGTATGCGTTGAGGAAATTGGGATTCACGGCGTGGGTGACGTCTGAGGAGACGAGGAAGGAGTTGGCGTATGTGCGACCCATTACGTCAGAAGTGGGTTTGTGGTCCGCGAGAGAGCCGACGGCGCGCTCGAGGACTGTGGGGAGGAAGTTTCCTTTGGCGCCTTGGCGGAGGAGAGAACCGATTTCTTCATCGTCGAAGAGGCCGACGACTTTGATGATGGAGCTTTCGTCGTCGTGGGGTTGGGATTCTAGTAGAGCTTGGAGTGCGGCCCAGGAACATAGCTTATCGTCTATACGACCTGCGTAGATGAATTCCTTGTTCAAACCCCCGACGGTCGCGGGCTGCACGTCGAAGAGTTCGAGCTCCCAGTTTATGATGTTGGGGATGTTGCTTGCGGAAATGTCGAGTGCTTCGGCGATGACTTTGACCAGCGCGGGCGGTTGAGTGTGGATGAAGCTGCCCACTGAGCCATTCCCGCCTCCGAGTAGGGATGGTTGACTGAATGGCTCGATGATGTCTTGGTAGGGACCCGCGGACGTCGTGTCCAGGCCGATGATGGGCACCATTTGCGTCTCCGGGTTGAAGGGACCATTTGCAGCGGCGCCAAAGTGAGGAGCCAAAGTGGGGATCCTTGCAATCGGCCAGTCTAGCTTGACCAATTTCGTGACGATCTTGTTGCCTTCTTTGATGTGAACCCTACCACCGATCCCGAGATCGCGATCCCACCAGGTGCTGTTGAGTCCACCCGCATACGGAGCGACTCCCAATTGGAGGTATCCGGCTTTGTTGGGGACGGTTGAGACGGGCTTGAGTCGGGCGGTGAGGGCATCGACATGGCCGGMTAAGATCGCAGCGCCATTTCCCGACTCGTACTTGGCGCCGACGGAAAAGGCAATCAGGGAGGATCCATTGCGCTCCACGAAATAGCTCCCAGAAGGCTTGATGTTCCAGGAATCTCTCTCGGATAGCTCAGTCCAGCCGGCATCTTTCAAATCCTTCTTCATCGCGGATACAGCATGGAATACCGTGGGGTTGTCCGTCAAAAAGTCACAGAAAGGCTTCGTGTACTTTTCGGCATTCTGGCGGGTGGCCTTTTGAATCTTTGGCGGCGTAGATGATGGGGCGGGGCTGGAGAGGCGAGTACCAGAAGTCGATTGGTTCATGCCCATTCGCTGCATCTGTGCCATGTTCTGTACCATGGCTCGCTCGAGCATGTCCGAGACGAAGTTTGGCTGGCTTTTCTCCGTTGTTGTTGTTGGCTGAAGGAGATTCTGAATCGCCGGGGAAGATCTCGCCTCACGAACACGATCTTCAAACGCCGCCCTTTCAGCTGGCGTCGCCTTTCCCATGGCCATCTTGTTCATGATGTCCTTGGTGTATGCATCTTGACCACTGAGCTGAATCGCCGCGGGCCTGCTCAGCGTCTTGATTTCATCGTCCGAATTCTGCTTGGAGTTGTTGTCGGACGGTGCCCATGGATGTCTTGTGTTCGGCTCATCGATGTTGGTATATGGCTGGGGCATGGGAGTGTATGGGTTGGCCGGCTTGACCGGTTTCTGCGAAGCGGTGGACAGATCGGCGACGCTGGTGTTGGAGCGGAGGGATTGCATCGAAGGGGTGTTGCGGACCATTGTTCGTATGGTCGTTGATGGAGAGTAAGGGGGTTCGTTTGATGATTGTATTCGGGACGATTGTGATGATCTTATCGGAAGCGATGTCGTCGTTGCGGAGTCCGTGCCTAAGCTTTGGTGGAGCTGCGATGCTAGTGTGGCTGTGTTGTGTCCAAGTGAATGTTTAGGCCACTGCCACGCCACCCACCTCCACTTCCCACTTCCGACCTCACGTCTCATCATTCACCAATATTCACTTGTCACTCAGCATCACATGAGCGATCTCGCAAGCAAGTGTCGAGATCTGCTCTATTCACAGACGAGACCTTTTTTTGGTCTGCCAGGTCCTGCATAATCAGCCGCTCAAGGCCACTCAATGTAGGACGACTTCTTCAACGGATGCGATGAGGCGAGGGCAACTGTGGGAGAACTAACGCTCGGACATCTCAGGCAAACGCTCTTGAGAGCCCGAGAAGTAGAAAGTGGATGATGTTGCAGATGAAAGGGTAGTGGTGACATAGGCGAAGGAGTGGTGCGGTACGCGAGTCTGCTGTGCTTTGGGGGTGACAGGAGGCCCGTTCCATACGCTCCCACTCATGAGAACGAGCCAGCTGGTGTGCAGCGAAAGCGCTCTAAGACTGTAAAGTGATACTAACTAGCAGTGGTTCTCCAGCAGTGCACCACCCGGCAAGGGCCTCCCGCGAGCCGCGAGCGTATCCGCCTCGTTCGGGAAGTGGCCGAACGGCCCAAACCGAACTTTCGTCACTATAAAAACCTCGCGGCTTCTCCTCAAATCCTGCTATCAACATCAACATCAACATCAACATCGTCCATCATGGCGCGTAAGAAGAAGGGTAAGACGAAGGGGAAGTCCTCCAAAGCTATCCGCTCTGCACCTGCAGCAGCGGTTCCATCCTCCTCCTCGCCGCCAGAAACCACGTCAACCTCAACTGCGCCGCAAACCGGAATCCCGTTCTTCGACAAGTTTCCCCCGGAGGTAAGTGCTGTACATTGAAAGAGACATCCCGCGMAAACAACGAGAACAACAAAAAGTGAAGGGCCATAGGGCATCTGTGATCCGCAGTGGTCTTCGAGCGCGCGCTTCAAGATCTTGACCTCGATGTCTGAGATAATGCTGACGATCCTTCTAGGTTCGCATTCTCATCTACGAGTTGGCGTACACTGACGAAGAGCCGCTGAAAGTGAAGCCGAAGCGTAACACCCGCACTACGCGTCGCGACATCGCACCCGAGAAGACCAGCGCGCAGATGGTACGTGATTGCTACCTGTCTAGCAGACTCTCATTGCCACAATTTACTAAGACTCGTCTAGTGCATCCTCAACCGCTTGATGGTGTCCAAGACATGGTTCAACGAAGCCGTCAAGATCTTCGCAAGCTGCACCACCTTCGTGTTCCTCAAATTCGACGTGATGATTCAAATCATCATCGGCCTTCCCCCCTACTTCCACAACAACATCACCAAGCTCGAGTGGAGAAGCAACCATTGCTCCGCTTACATTAAGACCAACATGGCCGATATGGAGATGTTCTCGAGGGCGTTGCCAAGATTGAAGTCCATGGGCGTTCACCGCTCCCTGGACCTCCAATACCGCCGTCGGTGGAGCCCAAGTTGGCCCGTTGCCGATGTTCAGGATTTCGAATACGCAGCTCGGCGCCAGAAGTGGTGTCCATTACTTCGCACTCTGAGGGGGTTGAAGGAATTTCACTTTCTTCGCCTGGACTACAGCTTTCGCTTTGGGATCAAAGGTCAGAACGAGGTCGCTTGGGAGGCGTGGATGGCGGCGGAGGTGACGAAGCCAAAGGGAACTTGAGCCCAGCGCTCAGGATTTCCCTCGCAACTTTCACTCTCACCATCCGGGAGCGACAAGCTGACGCCTTTGGAGCCACTTGGCGTCTTCAACTAGCGTGAACACATCGAGAGCTCTTACAGCTCTACGATCTCGGCTTTTCAGCCCTCATGACCGTGACTTTGCATCTTTGTAAGACTTGGTCACTCCAGGTCATAGCAGAACAATGCAGTCTCGTTGTCAACTTTCCATCTCATCTTCACCGTGAAACATGAAGTTGTTTGCGTTCACGTGTAGAGCAAATTTGTACGGCATCGAACCACGCGGCCCACGCTGGAAGTTTCTACCTCCTTGTCATTCGCGCCTTCCGAGGCTTGCGTCTGCCTATCTATATTCCTGAGGCAGGCAGAATGCCCCTTTAGATAAACCAAGGAACTTGACTAGCGCGTTCAAGGGTCTGGGTAGGAGATGGGGAGGTTTCCGCTGATTTGAAAATTTCCGTCTACTCGGCGTGGACATTTAGTTCGTTCGCGACAACTTCTGAACGGAGATACACTACTAATGACTGCGCGAAGTCTTCATGTGTCAAATTTGCGGCGATGTGGCAGATTAATGTAGCAGTGCGATATTCACGCTTTTGGAATGCTCGAAAGAGGTGTTAACTCTATAGGCCTTCAAGTAGTGGGTTTGTTAATGGTAGAAACAAGAGCATCATGAATTCTCTCCGACTCCTCGTCCAAATACAATCCCACCTTGACTCAATTTTCATTGCCGTCATGATCATGCCGGCGCTTATGTAATATCTTGGCACCTGTAGAGGGGAGAAAATGGGGAAAAGGGGGAGTGCCAGATTTTATTTGTTATGGGTTCTCAAACTGGCAATTGTTTGTTTCAATTGAATTTGAGATTGCGTTTAGCTTGAGTTTTCATCGATGCGTTTTTTATAAGGGGGAAGTCGATTGACGTCGCTGTTCTCTGTGAAACGATGTATTTAGGAGTAAAGGAACGTCTAGTTAGTTGGTCGTACTTGGTCATTCTTATACGGACTATTACTGTCGGACTCTTCTAGGCTTGCTATACTAACTCGTGACCTTTGAGCTAGCAGCTATTAAAAACGATATACTGTATTTACAGGCAAGCTAGCTACAGGATGCCGCTGTTCACTCCTCAGCCTGATCTTCAGCTCCTTCCTATACTGTCCAAAATTACATAGCAAGCTTTTCTATCGATGTACTTGTGCGCCTCGGATAGAAGGAACGAAGGCTCGAGGAGTCCCTATAATCCTCCTCCTCGACTTTTCGTTAGCGCAAAGCTTCGCTCCGGCACCGGCCGTCAGCTCCACTTTTAATCTTGAAACACTACCTCCACTACCTCCATCTCTCTTCCATTAACAACATCCAACTTCCGATCCTCGTCGATCAACATTACACCATCCACAACACCAGGTCAAGATGGCCAAACGCCGCCAACTCACCGAGGCATCCAACCCACGCTCGAAGCGCAAGAAGTCCACGGCGAAAGGCTCCGCGCCGACCAACCTTCCTAAAACCTCATCAATCGGCGCGACTACCGCTCATGCAGTCTTACCGGTCTCTCGTGTATCAAACTTCTTCAACAAGTTCCCTGCAGAAATTCGCATTCAGATCTACGAGCTTGCATACCCTGAAGGGCAGCTGCTGAAGATCAAGCCGACGTATCCCGTTCGCGCGCGCAATGTAAGTAAGCCGTACACAGAGGCTCTAGTCATGTTGCTGACTCCGGCCTGAACAGTGTGCTCTCAACCACCTACTGGTCTCAAAACAGTGGTTTAACGAGACGATCGAAATCTTCGCGCGCGCGACCGAGTTCGAGTTCTCCGATTTCCGCGCCATGGAGGAGATTGTGCAGGGTCTTCCTGGATATTTGGCATCAGGCATCAGCCGTGTCTCTGTGCACTCTCTCGACGGCTCACCCGGCCTCAGATGGCCCACTTTCGATTCGGGGCCGTGTGAGCAGCGGATGCGGAAGCTTAGCGAGAGGACTCCTAAGCTCGAGTATCTACGACTTCATCTTCCGCGAGGTTTCTGCTGGCTCGAGGATAATACATCCGAGGATCTGGGAGTCGAACTGGCCTGGTCTTACAGCGAGATTACAGGGATTTGTACTTGGCGCGGGTTGAAGGACTTCAAGGTTGAGATTGGCCCGGGAGGAAATTCAACAGACAGCGCACAACTGGATGCCCTTCAGGTTGAAAAATACGTCAAGTCTCGGGTTTGCCAGTCTAGAGGCGATCAAGACTGATGTCCAGGACTGCGGGCGATTCGGAAGGTCGAACGAGGGGAAGTCATGTTGCGCAGGCGGTATGGTTTGAGGCTAGGTGTAGAACGAAGCAACGGGCTGCATGTATCCGATGGAGCAATGCGGGGAGCTACTTGTGGAAGAGTCTAGTACGGGCTCTGGCACCAGCTGCAAGGAAGGACGAAAGATGAATAATTGGGAGATGCCAAGAACGATACTGAGCATCCAGGCGACCTTAACTTGGCCAGTCGGTTGACTCTCCCGTCTGGACATCATCGTCGACCCCGGCAGTGGATAAGGAGCCAGGTCGCTGGACTTCCACGGGCACCTGGAATGATCAGGGTTTTGATAGGAATAACAATCGGTTCATCGAGCTTGTTTTCTTCGATGTTTCGAGTGCTGACGTAAGGAGTGCTGCCCAGAAGTGATGTTGCTGTTCCAAGTATATTCCCAGTGATGGAAAGGTGGTATCGGAGGTCCAACTATGGCTTAAAGATAGTCGAGTTTGAAGAATAGCTTGGAAAAGACTTGCGCGCGCCGCCGTCTAACTACGTCTTTGTCAACAAGCTAACTGAGAATCTAGGCAAAAGAAACTTTCATGGGTCACTCGCAGCGTCGAGCCTCCATATCGACAAGAAGAGGCCGCGCATAAGCCAACACAGCAGTAAAACTCAACGAGCCGATGGTATTCCAAGAGCAAGGCTTCCAAAGAAGTGGACCAAGCCCTGGATGCACATCCTCGAGTGTTATACATCCACTACGTACGTCCATCAAGTTCAGAGATCACTCCCACTGACGTTCTAATCCGGGTTCCCGTCGGCGGTGTAACCCACTTCAACCCTTTTCGCGCGGGCTCTAGAAATGTAAAGCTCATTCCTCTCAACTTTCATCTCGTCTTCGACTTCCATCTCAACCCTTGCCAAACCGCCATAATGGCCAAGCGCAAATTACATTCAGTCGATGGCACCATTCGACCACATCCCACGACTGGTGGTCGCAGACTGGGACCCAGTACCTCCGAGCCCAACAAGCCGAARCGCGTCAAGGTCAAGAAGAATGCAGTTGTCCTCAACATTCCTGCTCTTCTTCCCACTACCGCCGTCTCAACACCCATGACGTTCGAGAAGTTGCCAAACGAGATCAAGAATATGATCAATGAATYGGTATACGGCAAGGCCAAGGTGATCAAGGTCCTGCCCAAGCGATCGAGATCATTCAATCAAAAGGCGCACGCCGTACGTAATCCACAACAGTCTTTACAACACAACACTAACAAGCTCACCATAGTCCGTTCTCGACCCCATCCTCGTCAACAAGCAATGGTTCCACAATTCCGCCGTCATCTTCATCAGCTCCCTCGAGTTCCAATTCGAATGCTTCAACGACTTCCTGATCGCTTCGCAACGGGGCAGACTTGCACCCTGGATGCGCGAGAGCATCAAGTCGATTGCGTGGCACGAAGCAAAGGACTACTGCGGCATCCCGCCAGACGTCGCGCCGCTCACCACTCTCTACCCCAACCTCCAGAACCTGCGCATCTTCATCCGCGATGAGGCGCTTCGGTGGTGTGACTACAAGCTACCGAATGGTCGCTATACCTGGGCGGACAGATATCTCCTCGACGACGGGATGTTTCAGTACGCTTTTGGTAGGGGTGAGGCGGGTGGTCGCATGCGAGCATTGCGCTCACTGCGCGGGTTGAAATCTTTCAGTTGGGTTAATGAGAACCCGAGTCGGTTGGCGGGCAATGATCGATTCAATCCACTCACTCCTGGACGCACTATTTATGAGTGTAACTGGGCTGCGTGGTCGGAGTGGGTTCGAAAGGAGGTGACGAAGCCTGTGGGAACTTGAGTCACGCATGCTGTGGGCATGGTGAACGCGCGGTCATACCCCACGGGGATGGTCATGGGGGTACCTTCAGGAGATGGAGAGCTAACGTAGCTGGCGATGCTCATCTTGGAGGCACTGGCACCTTCCACTCGTGGGCGTCATGAAAATGAATTTCGATAGACTACAGAAAAGCGGATTTTGCGAATCTTGCGGTCTCCTCACTCGTGCGTGATTGTTGTATGTGCATGTATCGCTGCGTTGTCCCGAGCTTCCTGCGCTTTGCTTCRAGTGACTCAAAGCAAGTATTTTTTTCCCGATCCCAGTTGCATCAAGAATAGCATTACAGTCACGTAAAAGCCTCGAGATATACAACGTTCCAGATCCCGCTCGAAATGGTGGCATGACAGTTGGTGTGGCACTTGCCAGTCTCTGAGTCGATGCGGAATTTCCCGCGAGGCAGGAGCTCCTGAGGAACAGGCATCCCTCCACAGCATGACGACCTCCAACTTTTCTCAACACCTCGACGAACACCACGACATAACCCACACTTGACTCTACAAGATGCGTCGGCGTGTATTTTTCGGATGCGCACTGAGTCCGATGTCTTCGGCCAAAGTCAACAATCCTCCAGTTTGCTACTTCTGGAAGCTGCCTCTGGAACTGAGATTCGCAGTCTACGACTTCGCCTACGGTCGGAACAAGACAATCATACCGCGAGATTGCGGTATGCTGGTAGAATTAAATTAGGTCGAGGCAAAGTCCAGGAGCAAATCAGTGATGTAAACGAGCGCAAAGTAACCATCCTCCGTTTTTTCCTAGCGGACACGTGCTAACATTGACAGAAACGCAAGACCGTGGTCGGCAAACGCCTCGTCAGCAAGCAATTTCTCGCCGWGACAATGCAGCATCTAGCCGAGACCAACACATTCTGTGTCAAATGGGCGCACGGCGAGCTGGATCTAGTCTCCTCGGACTTTGCGCAGCATATCCGGTCTCTGAAGATCCAATGGAATGCCTACGACAGCGACAGTCACGCGAACATGGACCTCRTCAAAAGCTGTCCGAGATTGAGAGCACTTCGGGTCGTCATCCGGACCAGCACGCTGTTCTACAGTGAGTCCCACTCTGCGGATCGCTGGGAGGATATGGTGGGCCAGGATCTCAAGCACACGTCGATTGTAAGATCCTTGTCTCTGGTGCGCGGTATCGAGGATTTCTCCTTGGTCTACGAAGAACCACAAAAGCCGCCCTTGCACCAGGCCATCGACATCTCCGTATACGTTTCTTCGTGGCTTATGGCTAAGACGGATGCAAAAGCCAAGCGGCTCCGAGCAAGTTTGGAGGAGACCTTGCGCGAAACAGTGACAGGGCCGAAGCAGCTGATTGTGCGGAAGCCAGTCGGGCAGGAAGGCGATGCTTTAAATGCACGCTCCAGATTCCCTGGGGAAGCCAAGRAGGGTGTGAAGTATGGGTTTTAGGCGTTTGTGGCAACGGAGACGGAGTTGATGGCTGTCGCACAGGTGGAATGGCTGTAACAACGCTAGCTTATCATGATGAAGTCAAGCACATCTGATAGGCAGGTCGGGTCCTCTCGTCTCGTCTCTGCAGGGCAAATTGTGCATGGGTATCAAAATTCAAATCGTCACACGTCCGCTCCACCTCAAAACTCCATCTCCTCCACTTGCATCCCACACTCAATACACTTCCTCCTCGTCATCCCCGTCTCAGGATCCTCCACCGAACGTCCCCACTCATGCTCATGCTTTCCCTTCCCAATCGTATCACCAAACTCTCCTCCACCTCCACCTCTCGCCCGCTTATAAGCATCCACCCTCGTCCTCTTCTTCAACTCATTCAACTTATTCTTAAACTTCTTCTCCTTCCGCYCCTTGGCCTCCATCTTCCTCCTCTCAAACTCCACATCCAACGCCTCTGCACTCCCCCACTTCTGCTCCGAAAACGCATACTCTTCCACCTGATACCTCAAATACAACATCATAGGCGCAAAAGAAGCTTTATGCGGATTCGGCTTCTCCAAATGCGGCAGCAATTCCGTATCCTTCAACTCCGGATCCGTGAGGAGATAATCCTCCCTAGCCTCAGATTTCGTCAAAAGAGAATACTTATCCGGAAATTTATCCTTGCAAGAATGACAAATCTGACAATGTAACATCTCATCCCAAGCCCAATCGATCTCCAACGTTTTGCACTCCCTACACTTCTTCGCGGTAGCCTGATCAAAAACTGAGAGTCCCGGCTCATAAGGTCCCGCTCGCTGCTTCTGTAATTTCCTCTGTAGTTGAATGTATTCCCATTCTTTCAGACTCATATTCGGCGGCTTGCCATCTTCCCCTGCGTGTAAAGCGCGATTATGTGGATCATCTTCCTGCGTCATGAATCCACCTTTTGTATCGCTCATTTTACTGAAGTCGTACTCGACGAACTTTTGGAATTTGCGAGCCGCGCGGATGTCCGTATCTGCAGATTGGGCGAGGCCATTATTGCTGCTGGGAGATTTGATGCGGGCATCTCTGCTTGTGGCGGGGATGTCTTTTGTGTTTATTGCGGCGTGGGCTCGTTTTTGACCTGCGAGTTGACCTCCTGAGGATTGAAGGGTTGATGATGCTGCTGCTGCTCGTGAAGTGGTGGCGGCTGCTGCTTCTTGTTGGGTTCGGAGGGCTTTGGCTCGTAGGCGGGATTCTTCCATGCGGCGGACTTGTTCGGGCGTGATGGGGTTGCGGACTGGGGCCGCGGCTTTTGGTGTGGTGGGTCGGTTTGTGTCCGCCATCGTGTATGGTTGTGCATGAAGGGATCCCTTAGAGGACGTGGTTGTTGGGGAAGGAAAGATTATGTGCTGTGGCGAACAAAGGATGACGTGAAGTTGGTGAGGTATCGCTTGTAGCCGTTATCGATTAGGGCTCATGTATCGACGACAAATTTGATGGCTGCCAATCAAATATTGAAGATCCTAGCGTGTGAGGTAGGTATATAGGTAAGGTGCCTCTTCACTTCGCCTCACATTCCAATGAAAACTCACTTTGCCATCATTTGATGTCTATATGGCCATCCACATCTCGTTACAGTTGCGGCCAGGAGATCACTTTGCCCGAAGATACGCTGGTGATCGCTCGGGTGAGCTCGGTACGTGCGAGAGCAATACCAGGAATGATGCCACAGGACTTTATTGCTGCGAGAGCTGCATTCTTCCTTTGGCCACCATACACAGAATACCATGATCAGACGGGTCATCGATCTCATGACAAATACTACCGAGCATGAATCCTCGGTTCAGACATCTTCGCAAAACCCACAAGCTCCAGCTTCCCTGATTCTATATGATACGCTGGATATCAAGCACGACGTCCCTATATTTTAGAGACTGCCAAAGTCTCGCCGACATACGTCAGACATTTTCACGAAGGACGGTCTATTCTGTCCAACACCCAAGACTTCGTGCACTACCCCAACCTCAACCCCCAACCCTAGCGTCGTGCCAGCCCCTTCGAAGAAGAACTTGTCTTTTGTAGCGAGCCATTCGACGACGCATCTTTTCGTCGAAAGACTTCAACTTTGTGCAGCCTCCAGACGGTTATATTCCTGCTAGCTTTTATATTGGTGAAGCTCAATTGTCGATTCTGACAGTCAGTCTGACAAAAGGGGCTCCAGGAGCCAAGTGTCCACTGCACTGGAGTGTCTACAGCTATACCTTTGAACGGCGATCGATACAAAACACCAGAAGATCTGTTGAACGTCCCAATGGTAGATTTCTGGTTTGAACTTAGTCATCGTGGAAGTGCTGTGGTGCTTGGTTGTGGTGGCTGGAGATGGACATTGTTTTTCTTGGTCTGGAAACGATGCCCACGGTGAATCCATGCTCCAGTATGTAGAAACGACCAATATGCCGGATAACATAATGATGCAGGCATCGATTTTTCGACCAAGCACGCTATGAGGTCGCTCTTGCTGATGTCCTTCCGTATCTTGCTCAGCTCGGATGTTCACAGAAGCGACATAAAAGAATGGACCTGCTTACAAGAATGTCAACAAACCTATTCCAGAAGTCTCTCCAGCCAATGCGACGGAGCCCTACATTCTTACATGTTCACATCCATCCATACCCACAAATCCCCCATCCCGCAACCAACCATCACAACCCCCCAGCACAGGCACCCCATCTTACAAAGCCCTCCCCCTAACCCCCTCCCCTCTCCACAAAAGGTTCCCAAATCCTCCCCCCCAAAGACCTCTCCTCAGGAACAACAAACCACCTCCCAGCAACAACCCCTCCCCCAACCTCCTCCACGGAACACCTCTTAGAAATCATAGCAACCTCCCCACTCCAATGATCAACCACAAACCCCTGCGCCTCCCCATCAAAAACCACCCTCTTACAATCCTCCTGATCCTCCTCAACCCACTCCCGAATCCCCTCAACAACAAACCACCCCACCAATTTCCTCCACTTCCTCGAATCCTGACCCCATTGATCCGCATACATTTCCGGACAAACAACAATCACATCCCTACCTTTCTTAAGACTGGCGGCAGAGCCACAAAATCGTTTCAACAGTTCAACGATTAATTGTTGTAATTTCTCGCCTTCGGAGAATTGTGGCACGTGTGAGAAATTTGAACCGAGGGTGAGAATGTAGGGGTTGATGTGTGCGCAGAAACAACTGTTGTCTTCAAAGGCAAAGTATACTCCGACGCATGTCTGGCAGTCGTAGGTTCCGATGTGGGAGGGTTCGTGGGAGGGGAATGTGTATTTTCCTCCGCGGGATTCGGCGAGCCAGTGGTAATGGGTGAGGATTGCCATTTTGAATTTTTGTTTTCAACGAGTTGGTGATTTTTCGATGCTGTTGCTTTGTTATTTTTGTTGTTCGCGTTGAGGGAGGAGTTGTGAGGGAGAGGCTGGCAAGTAGTGATGATGATGGATAGATATCAGCTTCGCTTTGTTCGAGAAGAGACAGCGACATGTCTGGATCTTTCGTCGTTTCCTGGTCGTTTCTTGATTCACTTCTCAACTCTTGTCTTGAGGTGTCTTTTTTTTTCTCCCGTCAGATGAGGAGTCGATTACGAAGTGATAATAATGTGTTGGCATCGATCACATGTGGTTACAACACATCAGATCACGAGTCATGCTTGCATATGCATGCACATGCGCCTAGTCAGCCGAGCTGAGCTCCTGCAGTCGTGACGACAAGCGAGATTGAAGCTTTCATCCACGTTCTTACGTTGGAGCTTAGCTGAGGATGAACCAATACTGTTTTCAGTCGTAGCTGAATGTCACTTGGATGTCGTTGATAGCTTAAGCAATTCACTGGTTACTTTCTACAAAGCATGTATTGAGCCACCAAGGTATTTTGCAGATCTGTGAGTGATGTAGCACCTCAAACGCCACACCACATGAATAGACTAGAGTACTTTACCTAGAGCAAAGGAGCCGGAAAATCAAAGATCCGAGCCAATACCGTGTATGAAAAGCACCAGACTCCCAAAGGGAAATAATACTTCAACTTGAAGTCCGGACTCGCTAGCGAGACATCGAAGGTGAGCGCTTTTGTACAAGCGAATGCGATAGAGCGTGATGGAACAGGCACTGACAAAGCAATCAAAGGTTAGATGATTGATACTCAGGCCGCTCATGTAAAGACGAAGAAGACTGCGACCGAAGAATTTGTTTTGGGAGTTGGTAAGACATTCGAAAAAGGAGCACGAAGCACAAGTACATTGGAAAGAATATAAAGCGAGTTAGATGGCAATGATGCGCAATTAGAGTTGTGAAAGTACATTTTGAGTGTGTTCATCTAGATTTTATCAAAAGTCATATGTTGAACAGCTTGTGAGGAATGAGAAAGAAAAGAGGAATCAAAACTTACCGCCTCACCCCCTTCCCAAACTGAAACCACCTCCCCATAGTCTCCACATCGTCCCTGGGCGGCGCAACCATACCCCTAGCATACTCGACATAATTCCTCTTATGCTCCTCACAACTAGGAATCCAATCGAAATCCGCCGCATAAAGCGGCAAGACCTGAGTGGGAGGAACGATATATTCCTGCCCACCATTGGCAACGTGACTGTGAGCACCGGGGTAAAGATGATCTTTATTCCGGTAATTGTCGGGGAGAGTGATGAGAGCTGCACGACCGAGAACCGTGGCACAGATGATCATGCGTTTGCGGTTGACTCCTGGGAGACGCTCGATGGCGTTGATGGWGGTGAGAGAGGCGCGGTCCCATTCGGCGTAGGTGAGAGCTAGGTTGGCTTCTTCCGTTACGTAGACGCCGGGTCCGAAAGTGGATCCTACACGTCCTGGGATACGTTCGCCGGTGAGAGGGTTGATGTCGCCTGCTGCTAAAAGACCGACTTGTGCGATGCTTCCGACGTTCTCGGCTTTGGGGCCGTGAAAGGTGTATTGAGGTTCGAGAAGGTAGTCGGTCATCTGAGCTCGGCTTTTGGAGCGGGCTGCTTCAGGGACGCTGTCGATGAACTCGGAGGTGGGGAGTTTGTTGAGTTCGTCTCGCATTTCCTTGATACGGGTGATGAAGCGGGATTCCAGCTGCAAGTCGAGGATGGACTCTGCGCGGAGGAAGTGCCAACCGAAGCGAGCGACGTTGGCATAGTTGCAGATGTCCCGAGGGTGGCGTCGAAGCATATCCGAGAGGTGGGTAGAGTGTGGGGGGGCTAGGTTTTCCTTGATGCGTTGTGCGAGCTTTGCCTTGGCCACTGTGTACATTGAGTTGATGTAGCAGCCCACCAGCTCCAAGACCTCGACGGCTTGCATTACTGGATCAGTTTCGACACCAGCGACAGCCTGGGAACGTACTGCACCATCTCCGTTTGGAGGATGCAGATGATGCTCGAGAAAAATGCCGTCAGCAGGGATGACAATGTRCAGGATACCCGCTGGGAGTTGAAAGTCAAGCCTACCGCTCACCAAACTTCCACGGTACCAAGTGACTTCTCTGGGAAGGAGATTTTCGATGATCTGCTCGGCTTTCTCTTCAGGGCTTCCTCGACCTGCGGGGTGGCTGCGTGCGATTTCGCGAGATGTTAAAGACAGTGTGCTTGCGCTTGCGTTGCTTGGAGGGGACTTGCCTTCAAGTTCCATTTGTTCGCGATCGAGTCTGCGAATGTCTTTTCGGATGCCAGCATCCGGTACAAGTCCAAAATATTTGACGCGAACCATGTTTGTGTTGGGGGTGTGATTGAGAGAATGTGGTGAAGGGAGAATTCATGTTTAGTAGTCTGCGGGGTGAGGGATCGCCTTGTTGTTGTCACAATAGAGTTGATGGGAAACACAATAGCTTTGTGAAAGCCTCATACGGGGACATGAAAAGCGAACAGCGTTGACGCCTTGTTGTGGTAAGTCGAACAAACAAATAGCGAATGCTCAAAGCTCTTTGAAGTTGTCGTGCATTCTTTGATGTTGCCGATTCGCCATTGTGACAACAAAGCGCACAGAATTGGTTGGATTGGAGAAAGCTGTAACTTACCTGGTGGCTCCGACTTGTTCTTGACTCGGTAGAAAACATCGACTGGTATTGATTGATGCAGTGTTGTTGTGTGACAAAGCGCTGTTGATCTCGACGGTGCTCGATGGCTGAGATGAATGTCTCCCACCATACTCAGATGAGCTCATCTGCGGTCACAAGCCCATCAATGCAGCCACTCTCTCCTGGGACCAGTTCTGAGTCTTCTCTTCTACATCGAAGGACATCTCTTTCTCCCAGTATTCCTCTAGCGATCTCAAAGACCAAGTGCCTCACTCTCGCTATCCCTCACTGCATCTCCACCCCTCCATCCCACCCTACCCAGTCCACACACTCCCCTTAACAGCAACCCCACCCTCCGGAGTCTCGGCCCAAATCTCCCACTTTCCCTCCCCAGTCTTCTTTCCATTAAACTTGACCTTTYCATGACAATACAACGGCGCGACATTCCTATACTCCACCTTCTTAACCACCTCATTCCCTACCTTCTTCAGTTCTCCCTGCAACAACTCCACCAAAAACACAAAGCTCATCGGCCCATGGAACAAGAGATTCCGATGTCCTTCAATGGTGCGCGAGTATTCCGGATCCAGATGTATAGAATGCGCATTGAAAGTCAACGCACTGAATCGGAAAAGAAGTTTGGGGTCGGGGAGGATAGTATGCGTCCAATCCGGCTCATGTTGAGGTTTCAAAATCTTGCCAGGAGCCTTGTTCGCATCAATTTGTGCTTGTTCCGGCGTTCTGGCCCTCATAAAGACGATATTCCTCGTCTCCAAAATCGAACACTCGCCGAAATCCTCCTCGGAATCCCTCCACAATCTCTGCCGAACCAGATGATCCAATTCAGCCCTCTCCGCGCTCCCCTCGGCAACTTTACTCGCAAAAGCATTTTCCGCATCACTGCTTTTCGCCAAACGGCGTTCAATAGCGACGAATAACTTCTCCTCGCCTTCTTTACCTTTGATCGTGACCCCGCGAATAAACTCCGCACAGACTCCCCGCGTTCCATCCAATCTCAACGGATTGTCATGATTGTATAATAATCTTCCACCAGCCCACATCCTCCGCACAAAAGGTTCGCCGGGAGATTGATCGGGGTTCGTGCCATCAGGTAGCATTTCCGAGGCGCGTTTGCTCGGTTCGAAGTAGACGAGATGATGCGGGATGGGTAGTTCTTTGGCGAGACTTGCTGGGGGCAGGACTGCGGGTGGGGAAGAAGAGGGGAGATAATCGGCGAGAGTGGTGGAGAGGCGGAAGGAAGTCTGAGGGGAGAGATCTTCAAACGTTGGTTGGATTAGGCGTTTGGGGAGGGATTCTTGGAGGTGGGCGTAGGTCGAGTTGAAGCGGCATGTTGGGCGTTGGTAGCTTCGAGCTTGGAGAAGACTGCGTTTCAACCATTGGGTTGGGAGAGAGGTCGCCATGGATGTGGCTGGTGTTGGTGGGAGAGGATGGAGTGAGGCATTGGGAGCAACGTGGGTGAAGATGTCGCTGTACCTTAGCTTGGGGTGGGACGTGAGGAGCTGCTTCACCTCGGGAATGTTTCAAGCTTTCGGGGTCTAAGATTTTCCGTCTCCTTATTCCCGGTGACAAATCACATGTCATGACATGTTCAATCAAGACAGTAGATATGATCTGTCACTCAAAAACAGTGTTCAACAGCAAGAACTCATGCATACTTCTAAGAGAACGTAGCTACTTTCCCCTCCTCGACTCGGTCCTTTCTCCAAAAGAGTGAATGCCCTTGGCCTATCAAATCCATTGTCCTCTACCCGCTGACTTGCTCCATGCACAATAATAGGACGTGATGATGTTTTGCATGCAGATCATCCTGCGCAGAAATCGTCTCCACATTCTGATCTCAGCCGACAAGCTCGTGAACCGGCGTCTCGACATATTTCTTGTCTGGCATTCAAACCGCGATTCCGGCAGTCAGCGGCGAAGAGACCTGTAACGCCCTGTCAGTCATGACCTTGCGGTGCTTTTTCACTAATGCATACCTTTGGTCTGTGGCTCATGATCTTCATCGCTGGCATGGTCAATCCGGACGGGCCGGTTGCTTCCTTCTCGGGACCATCTTCGTCCTTCCCCTCAACCGCAGCTTTCGGCATTTCTGTCTCCTGGACTGCTGAGACAGTAGCAGTTGCAGTCGCATTCTTGGCGGACTGCTGAGGAAGCGCCTTCAGACCACTCGAAGCTGTTTGGTCTGGTCGTGGCGCCTCGCTCTTTGCGAGGTCATTTATTTGTCAATCTGCGTAGTCGTCAGTCTCACGTTCCGCCCTCCTGGACTTCCTCCAAACTCACCATCGTAAAACTCATCCTCGTCATCATCAACGTTAAGCTGCTCAAAGTTGAGAGCGTAGCGCAAAATCGCGCCAATACCACCAAAGCCGCGGACGAACTGGTTGCCCTCGGAAGAACGATCCGAGACAAACTCCAAAGTCGCGCCAAAGTCCTTGAACTTCTCGGCCAGCCATTCCAAAAAGGGCATCTGGTCGATGACTTCCATTTCCTGGCCAGTCTCCTTGTCCATGAAAAGACTTCGGTCCTGCTCTTGCTGCTTGGTGGTGTGCAAGATGACCTCGGTGCCCTCGCTGCTCTTCAGCTGCCAGCGGGTCATCTCCAAGTTCTCAAACACGATCAACGTCTCGGCAGCACCGGCTTCCATGGCCTTCAAGGTATCGTTAATACCATAGCAGACCTTTCCACTGTCTTGGCTGATTTCGTCAAAGTATTTGTTGATGAGCTTCTTCTCTTGGATGAACTTGACATTGGAGAGGGTCTCGGCGGACAACTCAATGGCCTGGTTGAATCCGTTCTCCCCACCATAAGACACATCCACAACCTTGATGACCTTGGTCTGCAGACGATTGTCAAACAGATCGGACTGGTTGAGGTCGTTCTTGAAATCGGCGGAACCGGCCAAGATGATACCGTTGACGTTGACCTTGTCGGCGGTGATGAAGACCTGCACGGCCATTTCGGCGACTTTGCGTACGTAGTTGTGACGCTTCTCCTCACGCAGACGGGCAAAACGGAGAGCAGACTGACCACCACGACCGTGCTTCTTCGGGAGATCAACGCCAAACTTGTGGACAATATCCCTCGTGTTGCCGGAGAGTGTGCCGAAGAGGGCACCGTTRCCATCCATGATGATGAAGCCAAACTTCTGGTCCGATTCCAGCAGCTCGCTCAGCGCTTCAGTGTGGAATTTGTTGTCGCACATGTAGAGCGAGGTGTTGATGGGTTTGAAGGGCTCAAAATCGATGTTGATCTTGCGCTCTTTTCCTTCGCTGGTGATGATTTCACCACAGTATACGACCAGTCCATTTGGTGGCACCTTGGAGTACAGCTTGAGACGCTGCTGTGTGGATGTAATGGCCGACAAGACCGAGAGTCTGTTGACTCGGGATTTGATGTTGCTGGCCGTTCCAAACTCTTCCGCCAACATCTTGGCCGCTCGTGAGACTTGATCCTTGGGTGGGATGATCAAGCTGATCATGGATGTGCCATTTCCACGTGCCGCTTCCATGCGCTTGATCAGCTTCTTGACCTTCCAGATCTCAATGTTCTTCTCCGCCTCGGTGCCCGGTGGTGCCGACATGATTGTGTGTGGTGGAGCGCGTCACGCTCGCTGGACGGGAGTATTTCAGTCAGCGGGGTGTTCCTGTCGCCAGTTGCGGTGAAAAGGTAGGTGGTAGTAGCGGTGAGATGTGTGGGTATGGAAGAGAGGGAGGGGAATGTCAAGAGTAAGGTGGCATGCAAAATTTGGGGTGGGTTGCCGCAGGAATTACGTAGCCGCCGCCTCCACAAGTGGTGGTCGAGTGCGGGAAGTGAAGTGAGGGAAGCGGGCAAGAATCTCACCCGCTCGCTCTCACCGGGGCTGACTCACCTGGAGGGTATGATAGGTGTCTGAGCTGCACAGTCCGACTGAGGTTCTCCGGGTCTGTGGATGTTATGTTGGGCGTGAGTGAGACGGGCGCAAAACAATTCTCCCTGAAATGTCGATGGATTGACCGGGCCTACAGAGAAGATCGGGAGAGTCGCAGGAGCCAAGGCCGGAGTCATTCAATCGGCCATCAATATTTGATTCAGCCCGCGGTATCTGTAATACCCGTGCACGGGTAATCGCATCTCCCGAAGGGCAGCTTCAGTCTACCTTCCCTTTGCTTGTCGCTACCTACACACAGACATCGATGGGTCGGAGAAACCAACATATACTCAGTCATGCCGACCTACATTGCTCAAACATACACTACCCGGATCGAAATAGCCCAGCAGCTTCACATTGGCCATGCCAGACATATATGGACCTTCACGATGCGCGAWTGCTTCACCCGACGAGAACCATGATTCTCCGCGCGGTCAACCCTTCGTGGCTTCATCCTCTGCTCCGCTCTCCTCCAAGAGAGTAGATACTGCAATGGCAGACATTGTGGATTAGCCGAGCCACTGACCAATGATGGGCTGCATGGTGGCACACTGAGATGGAGTCTTGACCTCGCCTTCAGCCTTACCTTGGCAGGCGCGTCCTCCTCCGCTCGCATCTCTTCCGCCTTCCTCGATTCGCATTTTTCCCCTTTCTCATCATCACATCTCTTCTTGTCCCACTTACAGGCCAGAAGGCGCCATCTTCAGGGTCGTTGAGTCATGGCGGAGTCGCTGTCCTCCTGGCACAACATACGAAGCAGCGGGCATGCGCAGGTACAGAACGGTCACATCTATGGCGATGTGCATAACACCTTCTACGATAGTTACAAGTCACTGGCTGGTGAGTATGCCTTTTGGTAAAACCTGTGGTATTGACTTGCTGAGGACGTAGAGCGACTTCTGGACAGTCTGAGCTTTTCTGGAATGTACCGCTACCAAGAAAGGCCACTCGAGAGCCGCAAGGGAACATATGAGTGGTTGTTTGACGATCGCCGAGTCGTTACACATTCATGTGAGCACTGCGCTCACGTCAAACACGGCACAGAGTGTCGCGAGTGTTGGAGAGAGCTGCCGACGCTGTGCTACAAGGCCGTCCACCACGCCAAATTCCTTGTCACAGAGGCTAGTAAGTTTCGCTCTTGGCTTGGAAACTCTCAGGACATCTTTTGGATCAGTGGCAAAGCTGGGGCCGGAAAGAGCTGCCTGATGAAGTTTCTGCTTGAACACGATTCCACAGCAGACCTGCTTCGTGAATGGGCGGGTCAGCCAGTGACTGTCGCGGGTTTCTTTTTCTGGGCTGCTGGCGGTGACCTAGAAAAATCCTACATCGGGCTTTTACGCAGTTTACTGTATCAAATCCTGGAATCTTTACCTCGGGTTCTCGGCAACTTCGTCCTTGGGAAGACCGTATCGGACATTGAGCAGCCATGGAGTATCAAACGACTGAACAAGGTTTTCAGTGAAGTCGTGGGGCATCTCGCTACCTGTGAGAGATTCATTTTCTTTATCGACGGGCTCGACGAATTCAAGGGCGACATCATGGACCTGACGGCCGCCTTAAATACATTGAACGGGTCACCCAACATCAAGCTCTGTGTTTCCAGTCGCCCATGGAACGTCTTCGAAAAGGCGTATGGCTCGAGACCATGMAAGCAGCATCTGCGACTCCACGAGATCAATGGGCCGGACATTGACGCCTACGTTAGAGGACGACTGATCGAGGACCTTGGCACGGATGAGAGCTCAGAAATAGTATCAAGTCCCCAACACTATCAACTTGTTACCGCAATCAGAAACAGATCGGAGGGCGTCTTTCTCTGGGTATACCTGGTTGTCAAACGTCTTCGCGAAGCATTCTCAGACTCCTGGAACGCCCCCGACATGCTGGCGTTGCTGGACGAAACACCGGCGGAGCTTGCAGACCTGATACAAGCCATCTTCAATAGCATCCACCCTATTCAGCGTCAAGCCGCCGCTCGCACATTTTTAATGATGCTAGAATGTGAGGATGCTAGGTACTGCTATCCTCATCTCCTGTGGCTGTCACACTCCGACCGTAGCCGGATTGGAGTCGTCCGAACCGGCAACTTGCCACCGTCATACGTTGATTTACACGAGATGGTTGATGATGCTGACAGGTCAATTCGAAAGTCCTGCAAGGACCTTGTAGACATTGTTCGCGGGCGCGGTCAACTTGTAGGCCCGTCCATTCCCGGCGATTCGACCGATTCCGTCGACGTTGTTGATGGTCCAGACTATGTCAACTTTCCGCACCGCACAATTAGAGACTTCATTGCGAAGCAGAAAGCCGACGGGATCTTGCAACGACTTGCGGGCGAGGATTTCTGTCCTGCTTTCGCCCTATGCTCATCCGTCACGCGAGTTGCAACATTTCTACGAACACCGGGAGCCCTCCTGGAAAAGTCATTGACTCTGACCATACTGCTCAGCTCAGAAATTCGTGCTAACAAGGAGGCACTGCTTGTAGATATGGCCAACAGTCTCATGGAATCAGGAGGGCTATATGTTCAATGCACTCTAACAAACGGTCACTTCCTCAAAAGTTTGGGATATGCAAATGCTGAAGACGTCCCAGATTTGTCGGACGAAACGGCCAAGTTTGCAATTTTCATGGCTTTCATTCTCTACAGGGGTGGCTTCAGACTCTTTCTGCTCATGTTCGCTTCGACATGTCAGCACCACAACTTGCAGTCGGTGCAACTTTGGCTAGGTGTGCTTCTGTCTCGACGTAACCAGCCTGATGATGTGGTCTTCGCGGCTCAACTGGTCGAAGCTTTGCCGAGGCTGCTTCAGCACGGTGCTGATCTGAACGAGCCAATCCGCAGGCAGGCTGGGACTTGCTCAGTTTGGCAGCAGTACTTGTATGACCTCCACGCCCTTTCCCACGTCTATCTCATCGGGATCAGGCCCAATGTGGTTTCAATACTACTCCATTATGGTGCGGATCCAGACGTTGATATCAATTCCGAAAAGCTGTACCGATTTTTGGAACTCGATGAGAGAACCAACCTTATTCCACAAAACATTCAGGAGCTTGATGCTTCTTCTGGGACAGATCTATCACCATCGATGCTTGGCACCCATGGATCTTCGGAATCAGACGGTAACAAAGTTGAGTCACGGCACGCCGGACGTCGCTGGGTGCCAGCGACGGCAGCGTTTGGAGTTCCTAGTCACAACGCCAAGTACCTTGCGTTGGAGCTCAAGTATCGCCCGGCAGTCGAAGAGTTCTTCCCGATAATCAAAGCGCAGTTGGTCGCTGCATCGGAAGAGAAGGCTCGAAAGCAGCGAATCAAAAACGGAGAAGCRACAGATGCAACAACCCGGAAGTGGTGGTGGTGGTAGCAGTCCCGAAGCGGAACCTGGCGAACAGCGCTCAAGCCGGAGTCGGAGAATGGCAATCGGCGCGATTTGTGATTGAGAGTCCTGTGGAATATGTGTCGACTGCGTGTCCGGTGTATATGTCCGACTTTCATGGAGGTTTGAGCTTTCCGCAAGTGTATACTTCGATTCCGCATGTCGAAGACGTGGTGGAACAGAGACAAATTTGTGGCAGATTTTGGTCGGACTTTAACAGCTCGACTCCGGGTGCCCTGTACCTCGCCAACTGGTTTGAAACTATTCACTTTTGGGCGTCCACCAGATAGGAAGTCCTGCTTTTGCCCTCTGCTCATCCATCACACGAGTGGGAACATTTCTACAGAATTGCCAGGCCAGCAAATGAAACTTCCGCTCACCCACCTTGCCTCCTTCCGTTCACATAACAAAAATGAACGGATTACACATTCAATGTTTGGGGTTATCCCCAATTGTTACCGACTTGATCGAACGATTATATGCTTCAATAGATACGCTCTACGCCCGAGCAGCTCAGTTGTCAATACCGCCTTCAAAAAGCCCAAATTACCGATGTTACAATTCAAGACCACCAAATAGCCGTTCGAAAGCCCTTTACATGTGTACAAACACTCCTGGACGAATCGCAGGGTTTCCAACTTCCCGCAACAGATTCCTTCAACTCAATTTCTGCAGAACCTCTTCCAGATCTCTGAAGTAACCAATCCTTCGGGGAGAGTTCGATTGCATCGCGCTCCTATACTCGACTGCGCCTGAAAGTGCAAATTTTGCCATGCCCTTGCTCTTGATACGCATCACAGTAGCAATACCTTGCACGAAGCGAGAGACCTCTTGCTCAATAATACAAGGCCTAGGACCTTCTGCATGTCCCCATATAACATGCAATGCATCTGGTATGTTGATGTCGAAGACGAATTTCTGGGGATTGCTGAGATCGAAAGGGAACGAGGAGCAAGCGGATCGCCAGCTTTTGAATAGAGGACTGAGGTCTAAGATTTCTTGGCTCGCGCCTTGTAACTCATCCGTTTGATCTGAAGCTTTGAAATAGCTAAGGCGGCTTCTGCTGTTCTCGCGGCAGGTCGCTAATGTAGTAGCGGAGCAGAGAGGCGTTAAAAGCTCGAGGCGGATCTCTGACGGTCTAGAGGAAGAATTCTCGTATTTCTTCGTTGCCAAATGGAGCAGATCAGAGGGGTTGCTGATATTGCAGGACTGTGCGGTGGAACTCATTGTGAGAAATCCTTTTTTTTCTTTTTTATGGTCTTTTCACGAGGGTCTGGCTTCTGTCCCGTTGGGACATCGTCTTCGACAGCTTGACTGTTGGAATCGAGATTCTCGGTAAATTTATCATTAATCTTCACGGAGTCGTCTGATATCGTTTTGGCGACAGAGAAGGTAARGCGAAGCGCGGTCCGACGCCTTCCACTTGCGAGATGTTGGGAAACGCAACGAGAAGTGGCTCACTAGGTATGTGGTATCGCCAATGTTAAGCTGATAGGGATTGAAACTCGAACAGCTATTGATGGCAAAGATTTGATATACCGTGGAAATGAAACATGGGCCTAGATTGATGAGTTGATATGTGCGTCGAGTCCAAGTTCAAGTCACTCGAACCCGTAAGTGTCCAAGTCCAAACTCGGACAACTCGGGCCGAGAGCCAAGACATTTCCCCAGCGTATTGAACATCGACTGCATCTCATGGCAGAGGGCATAACATCATGATACTTGGTGATATTTCATCTTGCAATCCGATGAAAGTCAAGTCATGTGCCTCAAGCATCACTTCATTCAGCTTCAAGGAGATTGAAAGCTGGTGGCGGTGGATATTGGCGCCTGAACTTCTTGCCCGCGGCTTCCTGCTTGGTAGTCCTGGCGCCTCTTCCCGGCGACATGCCTCTTGTTGGACGGCCAGAGAAGGGGGACAGAGCTGACAGCTACGTCGTATACATATCAGGCTCGAGGTGAGGTAAGTTGGAAAGGGTGGGACATATTACTGAGGGATCTTTTGCTGACCTTTGCTCCAACCAGGTGGCCATGATCACGACTTGATAGGTCTGTCCCAGATCAGACGAAGCAAGTCGGCGCATCTTTTTACACCTTACGGTATCTTCCTTTCACCTCTATTCTTGCTCAATCTTCTCACATTGGCATTCGAAGCCTTTCTCTTCCTACCTTATCTCAGGCCTCTTCCATTCTTTGCCGCTATGGCTTCACAGGCTTCGGGGGCCATTCTACACTGACCCAAACAACGAAACACTTTCCCAACATGGCAGCGCCCATTACTACTACATATTCCACCCCACAGTACTACTGACAATTCACAGACATTCCCGTAAGCCCAATGCCGCCATTGGTGCGACATGGCATACCAATTGGCCCTTCAGGTGCACGGTCCCAGGCGATTGTTGTTCCCCACTAAACCCATTCTAGACTCCTGGTCAGAACAAGCCCCCAAGGGCCCGCTTTGCCTTTTAGCTGCCGAAACGCGAACTTCCCTCCAGCACAACATCACGACTCGACAATCCGGAATTTCGCGCAAAACCATCAACGCCATCACCAAAATATMTCTCGACCGCAACTGTTACCACCGCGACACACACTCCCACCCAACCCACCACACAAAACACTTATCCGCAATGGCTGGCGGTAAGGGTACGCTTTGCGACCGCGACGCATCTGGGATATGACTGTGATCTGACGGGTGTGATGAATGACAGGAAAGACCGGAGGCAAGACGGGCGGCAAGGCCGGCGACAATACCGGCAAGAGTCAGAAGTCTCACTCGGCGAAGGCGGGTCTGCAGGTATGAATGTTCAGACGGGAATGAGTCGCGAAACTGGCAGCAAACTTGCGGCGGGAATGGGAATGGACGCGTCGCACGCAGAAATCTGCCCACCACCACTTGCACCCCATGCTTCACGTCCACCCCATGCCGTCCCAACGCGTCACCGCTTCCCTCAACGCGCCTCAACCAAACCTTTTCAATACTGACCCGACCATGACAGTTCCCCTGCGGTCGTGTCAAGCGCTTCCTCAAATCCCAAACCCAGAACAAGATGCGTGTAGGCGCCAAAGCCGCCGTCTACGTCACCGCCGTGCTCGAATACCTCACCGCCGAAGTCCTCGAACTGGCAGGCAACGCCGCCAAAGACTTGAAGGTCAAGCGTATTACCCCTCGTCACTTGCAGCTGGCAATTCGTGGAGATGAGGAACTGGACACGTTGATCAAGGCGACCATCGCCTTTGGTGGTGTGCTTCCACATATCAACCGTGCGCTGTTGTTGAAGGTGGAGCAGAAGAAGGGCAAGAAGATTGAGGCATAGGGTGGTGTGTGTGTGTGTGTGGATGGAGAAATACCCGGGAGAAGAAGACGATGTGCTGGAGCAGTGAGTTGGGATGGAGTTTACCCCGACTGGACATCTGCACTTCTGGCTTGGCTGGAGTTGAACGAACGGGACGGTCTGGCGTTGGTGATATCTTATTTGCTTTGTGTTCCGTTCTGTATGGCTTGGAGGTGTGTGTGGTTTGAATGTGCAGAAATGTGCAGAGATGCGGCGTCGTGGATTGAGCGAAGATGGGATGGATATCCATCGGCGGAGTATATTCAAAGTATACTCTCCGCTGCGGTGTGCATGGTGCGGGGTGGTAGTAGTACTTGCAGCGAATTGAAAGAAAACCAATTGAAATGTCTGAAACTTCTTCACTTGCCACATATCTATATGTCTTTACGCATGCTTTTCGAACAAGGAAATATTCAAGTCCTCTGATCAACCCAACTCCCCAACCATCTCCACCCTTCAACCACTCTCCCCAACTCCTCCAACGCCACATCAACCCGACTCCCCCTCTCCCTCCTCCTCCTCCCTTGCACCTCAACAAAAAACACATAATGCCACGCCGCCTCCCGACTAGGTCGACTCAAAATACTCGTCAAATTCACCCCATGTTTCGCAAAAACCCCCAAACTCTCCGCGAGAGCACCACTTTGTCGTCCCTGTTTCAAACGGAAAGATATCAAAGATTTCCACTCCTGTTCCTCTTCCGAAGGAGGTTGAGAATCATCATCATCATCTTTGGAAGGAGGAAATGTCAAGGGGGAATCCTCATGTCTCAAAACGAAAAATCTCGTAGTATTTCCCTTGATATCTTCAATCCCTTCCGCTAGAACGGGAACTTGATTCAATTCCGCTGCTAATTTTGAGGAAATTGCCGCTGAAGTTCCTGAAGTGTCTGCTGCGACGAGTTCTGCTCCGCGCGATGTGGAGGAGACGTCGATGCGTTCTGTTGTTGGGAAATGCGTGTCGAGGAAGTGGGAACATTGTGTCCAGGCTTGTGGGTGGGAGTAGAGTTTCGTGATTTTGTTGAAGTTGTCTGTGGGGACAGTGTGGCCTACGAGACAATGGTGCACTGGAAGGTATATTTCCGCTTCGATGAGAGGGGAGGGATAGAGGAGGTTGGGGTCCGCGAAGAGGTCGAGAGTGAAACCTACGGGACCGTTGGAGGAATTTTCAAAGGGGACTACGCCGTGGGGAACTTTTTTGGCTTGGATGGCTTGGAAGATGGAGGTTATGGTTGGGTGGGAGATGTGTGTGTATTTTGATGGGGGGAATTTTAGGAGGGCGGCCTGGTGGGTGGAGTGTTGTTAGTTAGGGGAGTTATTCTGGGATTGGAGGAAGTTTGGGGGGGAATGGGAAGAGGGGGTTGGTTTGGGAGATTGTTTCTCTTTCTTTCATTCGTCTTCCGTCTTGTCTTGCTTGAAGTGGTGTATACCTGTCCCAGCCGTGGGGAAGTTGTCCAACGTACCTGATGAGTATACGTAGCTTTTGGTCCCAGAAAAGCCACTTGGGGTTTCTCCTCTTCGTCGGCCATAATATCTTTCCGTGATGACTCTCACAATGTGAAAAGTCCTAGGTTCCGTGTATCCAAAGCTTAATGGAAATACTTGCGTGCTGTGATATCAGGACTTAATGTTCATGTCCAAACCTCAAATCCACAAACACTCTCCGATTCTCGGAGCCATTGAGCCGAAACCTGAGGGCTGAGAAGTCGTCTCGGCTTAAGGTTTCAGCCGCATATTGAATCCATATCTGATGCACCATTGTCTTCCCAAGAACGACATGACCTGTGCCAAGGACATTGATACGAGGCCATCGCTTCTTGGACGATATCAAAGGGCTTGAAGTGGATCGAGGAGTACAGATGTCGTCACTTTGAATGAGAAAGCCTTCCTTAAACCGAATAGTCGGGTATTCGATCACACTGATTGCACGCATCGATAACAAGTCCTTGGAGAGCCTCCTCTTATGCCATCAATTGCAAGATAAGATGAAGTAGAACTTTTCCATAAAAACTCCCATACATTCCACATCTCCATATCAACAACCCACTAGCCCTACAACCCAGACACGCATGCTTCCTCAAAACCCACCCCATCCATACATCACTCATCATCCACCCTCACAAACCAACCAACTCCTTGGGCACGAAATTAAACGCCGTACTGACCGTCCCCAAAACAGCACTAACGACAATCAACGTCCAATCCAGCGCCTTTTGCCTCTTGCTCAACTCCTTCCCGAAAAGCTTCAGGTGAAAGGCACAAGGCAGAATCAAACACACCGTRAAACATKCCACGGCTCCCAGCAAACTCATAATTCGATCGAAATCCGGCACCAGAATCGCCAGGACCACAAAAACAATGATACACACGATCCGGACGGTAATTTTCAAGATTCCGCGGGTGAGACCTGAGAGACCGTGCGTTGCTGCTCCGTCTCCTAGAGCGCGGGAGTCGAGGCCAAGGAAGAGCTCCAGGGTACTGACAATGGGTCGGGCGTTGAGGGGAACTTTTGTGAGAGGGATGATTGCCACACAGATGACGATGAAGACGCTCAGCCATGGTGGGTAGCCGTCTGTCAGGAGGATGTTCCGGGTGACTTCATCTTTGACTCCATCCCCAAACATCAAGAGTCCGACGACGGCCATCATCAGATCCAAGGCGAACACGAAGGAGTAGGTGATGTTGACTCCCTTGCGGTATTTGTATGGATGACGCATGTCGCGGTAGATGTTTGGGAAGACGCTGTGACCTCCCCAGGGAGACATGAGGATTCCAAAGGAGATGGGTAGGGTTCCCCAGTTTTCGGGCCAGAGGTGAGTTTTGGCCGGTTGACGGAGAGATCCTGGGGAGTCGGGTTTGATGAGACCGTCGATTACAACGGCGGAGACGATGCCGAAACAGGCGAGGATTCCGAGAATGCTGGTGAATGATAGCAAGCGGAGCGGGACGAAGGAGAGTGGGATGAGGATGATCCCGCAGACGATCTTCCATTCGATGAGACCCCAGCCTGGAATCAAGGCGTCGAGAGAGTCGGCGAAGAGGACTACCAGGGCTATGCACGCCGCCAAGAGCTCGAGGGAGAAGAGGATGGATGTTACGATTCGTGCGGATTGGCCAAAGGAGACGTAGGCGAGATCAGCAAAGGTGATGAGGGAGTTGTCCACATCGGCACATTTGGCCAGGATCTTGGCGGTATAGCATGTGCTTGCGCCAGCAAAGGCGAAGAAGATCAAACCAGGTACCCATCCACTGTAGCGAAGGGCCAGAGGCAAGGCGAGCAGACCCACACCGATGAGGACATTAACGGAGTTGAAGATGGTCTGAGGAAGAGTAGACTGGCCAATGACCACATTGACGACTTTGCCGTCGTCTTCCTCCACGCGTTTGACGATCAAAGGTTCCCGCTCCTTATCTGGTGCGGTAGTTCCTTTAATTTGTTGCTGGCGGAATAGTCGTCCGGCATGACGCATGGAAGACTCATTGACGCGCGAAGAGAGCGATCCCCATGTACTGCCATAGCTGCCTCCAAAGGGTGATGCCAAGGAAGGTTCAATGAGGAAGATGGAGTCGTCCGGTGCGGTGCGAGAGTTGACCTTTTGTAGGAGTGGCTGCTCTTCCGTGCCAGGCATGGGCGTGACATCGTCGTAGTCGTCCTCATCATCACCATCCCCGATGGCATCTTCCGAGACGGTGCGGTTGTGCGCGTCGAATTGCTGCCTCAACAATCCTCTTCCTCCATTCGTCGGTGTCCGTTCCTCCCCACCAACATCCTCCTCATCCCGCACTTCATCCTCGTCCGCATCGCTCGCATAGCGGAAACTCGGCCTGACGGGCGTGACTTCATGAAATCCCACCGCTCGCTGCCATGAACGGGCAAAATTGTCCAAACTGTTGACACCACCGGCCTGCCGCAGGGTGTTGATTGCCAAGGAGACCGACGACCTTCTATGTCGCAATTCCTGCTGTCCATTCCCCGCTGCTCCCACGCTGCCCGTGTGCGTATATGCCGAGTGTTCGGACGGACGGTGGACATTTTGCTCGGCGGAATCGTCGAATTGGATGGCCCGCCCCTCACTTTCCGACCCATTCGAATCCGCTCGTCCTCGCTCGTATTGCGCCCAGCTGGCGGGCAGCTGTTGTCGCTGCGCGGGCATCCTGGGATCAATGCTGAAGGATTAATGTCAAACTATCTGCAGGTACCTTACCCTTACCACATCCAATTCCCGCCCCAAGAAAATGGAAGGCAAGGGAAAAAAGTGGAAGCACACGACACGACACCACCGCCACCCAAACGCAGGTCCGACAATGTAGGTATTGTTAAGCTTCTCTTGAAGATTGCAATGCACAGGGGAGTAGGTAATCTGTTGACATGAAAAGAGCGGGCGTGAGAGGCGCGATGAGGCTTGTCTTATCTCCCTCCTTGTTCATCCACTATACAGCGATCCGCGGTCGACCACAATTCGCCCGCCCCCGATCATGAGCTGAGCTTGCAACGTTTGGAGCTCGCAGCAGCTCATATGACCTCTGTAGCGGTGAGCTAGTCGCTTAATTCGCGCACTGGTCGCATCATACACTGGAGAGAGCTTGCAAAAGATGGCAACCCATTGCAAGGCGGATGCTTCAGTGATGGTTGTTATATCTTCGGTTGTGACCAACCGTCTCAAGTAAACTCATGCCGGATGCTTTGTTGGTGGGGCGGTGTGGAGCTGGCTCCGGGGTTTGCCGCTTACCGGGTTGCTTGGCGGCATTGATCGAGGTGAACTCTCTTTGCTGCATACAAACATTGAACTTGCACCTCCTGAGTTTGTACACTTTCTTGCATATTTCGGCAGCCTCGTCGTGAAATTCACGACTCCAAGGGCTAATTCACTAGGTGGATGTGTACACCACGCTTGCACGTCCTACGAGCTACATTTCACTGACATCAGACATTTCAACGCGTAGTGTACACCTCATCAAGAGCATCTTGTGTTGGCTATGCAGTATGATGTCCGCTAAACAGTCATGAATCAAGAATCTCCTACCGCTGTATCTCTGGAAGGGCTTGTGTATCCTCATCCCAACCTGACAGACCACACGCTCGACGACAACGACCTGGAGCGGAATTGTCCTCTGGACCTGGGTCGACACCATGTTCAACCTCGCCACGACCTCGGTGCTCTGGACGGGCTACCTCTGGAAATACTCAGCGCTATCCTCGTTGATACTCCTCTTCGATCCCTGATGGAATTCCGACGCGTGAATCAGCGAGCTATGCAGGTTGTCGACTCCATACCACAATTTCAAACATGCACGCGCTACACACTCGCTCCTCTACGCGGCATCCTCAGTATCAACGCAGGCTCGCATACCACCTGCCAAGACCTCTTCCGTGCATTAATAACCTCCAAGTGCGAAGAATGTGAAGACTTTGCCGGATTTATCTATCTACTCGATTGTACTCGCGTTTGCTTGCTCTGTTTCTCCGAGAAACAGAGATATGTACCCTTATCATCCGCCGAAGTTTTGCGTCACTACGGGCTGAATCGAGGTCGTCTCGCATCCTTGATCGGCATGAGGAGCGTGCCTGGATGCTATTCTCCAAATGAAAAGACAGTACCCGCTCGATTGGAGCTCTTCGACCAAGCCTCAGCCCGACACGCCGGAATACAACTTTATGGATCTGCCGTGGCGATGGAGCAGCACACTTCACAAACTGCAGCGAGAAAGTTTGAAAAGCGTCGGGCGAGTTCGAGCGGGAGGCCGGCAAGTACACCGGCGAGGGGAAATCCTCGTTCGTCGTTTGCGAAACGTTTCATGGCTGTCGTGCGTGCACCCACCGTGGATGTATCGATAGGCTCAGTAGAATGGGGCTTCCATTGCCTCGGTTGCAAAAGGCAGTATCGAAAGCCACCGCTGCACTGGAGGAGGAAGTATACTATCCAGACTTTTGAAGAGCATGTTCGAGAGTGCGGGCCTATCGTTGATGGCGAGCATGTTTTGCCATCAAGAGGTGTAGTTTGAGCCGCCAACAATGATAGAGAAGTCGGACTCTCGGCTAGGTCTTGTATCTTGAGAGGGAGCTCTTCATACCCGGTGGTTGCCGTTCTGAGCATAATGGTGCACTTGTCTACATGTAGGTGATGCTTTAATGAGTGTTGGCTCTGATGTTTTGATTCTCAGCGGACGTGAGCCATATGAATTTAATGCCTCAGGCAGTGTGAGGAAGTGCCGTGACTAATCAGATCAAATGGATAAAAGCCCGGATCGATATGCCCTTGCTCGGATTCTCTCATTACGACATGACGTTGACGTGGGAAAGTACATCGTCCGACTTCAACAATGCGAGCACCGCCGAGATTGTAACTTACTGCAACCAAACGCCTACGGTAACAGGACAATGTGCGAGTATCAAGCGGGTTTCTGAACACGTCACCGTGAAGATAGGCCTCACACTAGAAGAGTCGGAATTCAAAAACCAAGAATTTGCCTGGAGTCTTCTTCTTTCCACCCCGGTACGCGTTCCTGAGCCATACCGTTTCTTTCGGGCAGAAGACGATGACGGTGTCGAATCAGGCTATCTCGTCATGGAACATATTCATGGCCAATCGCTGGCCAGCGAAGCACTTTATCTCGAAAAGGGGATTGTTGACCTGGTTACAAGAGCGCTCTACATTCTCCATTCTAGATCCGCTTCTCAACTTGGCAAACACGCCGCTCCCGGGCCAATCTGTGGGGGTCCTCCTTCAGGTTTTCCATGGGGCGATGGAAAAGCAGATTTGGAGTTCCGCTCAGCGCAGGACCTTGAGCATGCTTTGAATTTGAGGCTCGCCCAATGGAGCCCGCAGAGTTCGAGGGTCAAGGCCAAAACCAAGGCAAGCTTGCTATCTCTTGAAGGCACGCAATTCGGTCTTTGTCACATGGACCTGGCGCCAAGGAATTTCATACTCGCTAACGACGGGAAGATTGCAATGCTCGACTGGTCTACTGCGGGCTACTATCCGACATTCTTTGAAGTGGCAGGTCTGGTATACCTGCAAAGACTTGTCGGACCTCAGGAAAAGGATTATCTCGAAAGCCTTCAACTTCGAATGCAGAGCTGGATACCAGATACGTCTGATAGTGTTGACAAGCTCGAATGTGTCCAGATGTGTAGTACTAGATTCATGCAAGTCGAACAACGTAAAACATGGCCACGAACTAAGTTTTTCCCTAGTTATCCGTCAGAACTTCCGCTCGAATCAGCTACGTCCGGATCTCCTATCATATCTACGATGCCTGCAAGCAAGAGTGTGAAAGCAGATCAAATCGAAACTCGGGGTCTTGCGAACCGCGCATTGCCATCGCCAACCATCCTGCGGGGAATATCGGGGTCATCAGACTCCCCGTCTCCCCTTTCCAGCAGCGAAGTTCACTCGTTAGACACTGAAAAGGTCCGATACAGAGGTGATCTTGATGATAAGTCACTCTATGGAGAGGCCCTACAATAAATTCCGTTTCTAGATCCATCTATCAAGAGGAATTGAGACAGATTCTACCTGGTCCATATTCCATGCAATTGCCGCTGCAACATTGGTCATTGCTAGTACATGGATACCCAGTATAGGGGAAGCATGCTGGTAAATGTTAGCTAGGCTTTGGACAAGAAAGTTATTCTTTTGGTGGCTACGCACCTGGAGCAGTTGGAGTAGTCGCAGATGTAGTCGTGGTCGACGAGTCGGTATTTGAGCTAGAGCTGGTGGTGGTAGTCATGACTTCAGTGACCGTCGTGGTTGAGGAGTCGGTAGTTGAGCTAGAGCTGGTGGTGGTGGTGGTGATGGTAGTCATGACTGACGTGGGCGTCGTGGATGACACAGGAGAGCGGCAAATCACGCCATCAACTTTTGTATTCGCCACTTTATCATTGACCGACATTTTCAAAAAACATCTCAATGTATCCCTACACGCAAGAATCAGCAAATATCTTTCAGTTCAGATGTTCCACCAACATACTTGCGGAGCTCAGCAGTAAGACATTGGGGATTGTTGACGCAGGCTTCTGCACACGACCTCAATGGATTCGGACCCGTGACCTTCAAACTAGTGAGTGCGCCTCCCGGACGATCAACATTACACTCCTGCCGACAGGAAGTTCCTGGAATTAAAGATCCCTGGGCACAGGTGCGGCAGACGACGCCGTTGATATTCTTGTTCGCAACGGGCGCGGTAATGGAGTTTTTCATATAGCAGATTCGATTGTTGATGCGGTATTGAGCGGTCAGACATTTCTTGTCGTCGCTACAGGCACGAGCACAGGCTTGGAAGCCGCTTTGGGTTGTGAGTTCGGTGTAGTCGATGCTTTTGTAGTCGCCGGTTGATCGCTCGATGCCGCATTCTTGGGTGCATGTTGTTCCTGGGAGGATTGTTCCGCTTGTGCAAGTTGGTGGRGCTGTTGGTGAGGTCTGGTTGGGAGTGTTAGTCTGAGTTTCTAACATCCTTGAGCGACTTTCTTACCGAACTCGTGCTGCTTGAGGTTGTTACCGTTAATGAAGAGGTGGTAGTTGTGCTCGGCAATACTACTGGTATCGTGGTGGTGGAGGAGGTTGTCGTTGATGGGGGGATTATAGTTGATGTTGTGGTAGCAGGAAGGGGCAGAGTTCCAGCAGCGACGGATGCTAACTGCGTCGCAAGGATAAGACCTCTGACAAAGAGTGATCTGTTCATCGACATGATGTCCTTCTGCTGGCGATTGAAAAGGAGAATGGGACTGTTGACGGAATTAAATCACATAGAAGTGAGTACTGCAACGCTCTTTATGTCCACGTGGAAAGAGATGTACTAGTCAGCTCAGATTGAACATGGCGTTTTCCAGACCGCCGACTACTCAGTCAATAGCAACGACAAGGGATTATCAGGGAAGAAACGGGCACTCCGTGTGTTGTTGCCAGGACCAAGGTTTGGGGATAGAGGCCCAGACTAAGAATGGCTTGGCTGGATCGTTCCAAGTCCGAATTAGGAAAGAGCATGCTGCAAGACGTACAGCCACAGAACCTTATTCATGTGCCACGTTGTAGCAGTCGCTCAACTCGCAAACCTCAGACGTCGGCGCTCTCCGTAAAGCGTCCATCTTTTGTTGAGCCAGAAGACTCTTTTCACCAAGGAGAAGAAGCAGGCAGTAGCAGGACTTCTATGCTCTTGGCAAATTTCGATGCTGCATACAGTGTTCATATTTTTCTCCAACTCATATATATTCGCTCAATGTTACGACCACGGTTGGCTCGCTCGTTGCAACTACCGGAGTCCGATTTCGGTGGTCTCTTGAAGCAGTTTCTTCGCCTTCTCAATCTGCTCCAAGACCTGCTCACCATGATACCCATGCATGTCCATCGCGCGTGCAACATAGAAAAGTGGCTTTCTGTAGTAAGATCCATCGCCAGCCTTCTTAGGCTTGAACCAGCTGGTGTTTTGCTGAAGTTGACCAACCATGATTTTTCGCACCCTCATATCGGCACCTTCCCGCGTGCGAGGATCCCATGCAGAAATGGGCACTGCTGCGCCTTTCCACAGCTCCAATCTGTTGACAATTTGCATGGCAAGTTCGCATACTTCGAGACGATAAGTCAGCTGAGCGTGAATTCTCGCAAGCTGGTCTGGGTTGTTGAAGTTTCCGGCCTCAAAGCGACGAATCATGTCATACAGCGTGTTGTCCTTGTCAGATTCGAGTGGCAAGCTTCTCTGGTATCGGCGCACGAGTGAATGGGTGGCGGCCTCCAGAGGATTGGCAGTCTGATCGTTAATCGGAGCGCCAAGTGGAGCAAGGATCAAACTATTGGGTTCAACGTATGGTGGGCTCGCGGTGTCCACAAGATCAACATCGTCAAATGCACCTGGCGCGAGAGCCCACTTCCTGTAAGCCTGCGTAGCCTTTTCCATCAACCAGAAATTCGTGTCGAGGTACGTGGTCGCCTGCTCATCGCTCCTGCACAGCGTTTCTTTGCGGAAATACCCCACCAGATATTCCTTTGTGGCCTCGTCCGAGTCGAGCAAATGATAATCATCGTCATCATTGGATTTCTGTTCGAGGAATCTGCGAATGTCGATATGGTCGTCTGCGAGAGGGAACAACTTTGCTTGGATACACTTGGTTACACACTCCAGCTCGTCAAAGTCATCAGCCATTTCTCCAAGGACACTTTCCATGGCGCCAACAAGATCTGTACCAGCTTTGTGGCGCCTGGCATCAGAAGGGTTCAGTCCAGTCAGGAGACAGAATTTGGCAATTTTGCCCTTAGACCGGGAAATCGCAAATACCCGCAGACCGTCTCGAAGCGCCTCCTCTACATCGAAATTGTTTTGAAATACGAGGTCATCGAACCACTTGTTGCAGCATTCCGTAATGAAGAAGAACAACACGCGTTGGGAGACGTTCCGGGTGATCAGCTTTCGTCTCAGTAGATTTCTCAAGTACTTCGTTGCACCGGCCGTCTCGGGTAGTGTGTCTGCGAACTTGCTCGCGTCGACGCCTGTCAGCTCCAGATAGAAACTCAGCAGTACACGGGCAAGGGTTTGATCCGAGATGAGACCAGGGACAGCTTGCTTGAACACAAAATCTCGTAACGCAACATCGAACCGGTACCATGGGAGGGGTTCTACGATGTCACCACCTGCTGCGGTTCTGACGGAAGATTTTGCAGCTTCTTCGATGACTGAATATCTCGTCTTGCTAGCGTCCTTTTCGTCCTTGATTCTCCCTTCTAGACCAAACGCCTTGATCAGCTTGTTGTAGGCTTCTTCGTATGGCCATCCGACGGTGTCGCGGAGCGATAGTCTCTGCAACTCCATGAAGTCTGTTCAAAGGACGATTTGAGTTGATCTGCAGGAGTGTGTTTGAGTGAATGCTTGGTGCAGATGGATTCAAGAAAGTTCCAAGGTAGGTGGACTTGGGTGAAGATTTCGAATGATTGAGTCTGGGCGAATGATCCAGATGACTCGACCGTGATGAAGATAGAAAGTTCCAAGGTAGATGGACTTGGGTGGAGATTTCGAATGACTGGGTCTGGGTGAATGATCCAGATGACTCGACCGTAATGAAGATCCGGGAGTAGATGATTGGGTCTGGATGAATTCTCCAGGTGAGTCGACCTTGATGAAGATCCGGGAGTAGAGTGTGAGCAAGTGAAGGATGGCAAGCGAAATCTTGAGTGCGAAGGTAAAGAGTGAGAAGAGTGTGAAGAAGCAAGATGTCAAGAGGAGCGGGTTCGCAGTATAAGTCGCTGCGGAAATAAGGTTTGAGGACCGACCAAACCAGATCAAACCGAACCAAACCAAACCACAGTTTGTGACGGGACAAAGGTGCAAGCAAACTCCGCAGCGCTCCGCTGCGTGAGTAGAACCTTCTATTTGTGACCAGAAAGAGCTGGGTGGTGGGGAACATTGGTCGCTGTCCTGTGCTCTTCGAAGCGCTCATTGTTTTCAAGGCTGCTGCAACGTTTCCCGTTTRCAGAGTTGCTCTTTTAGTTGTCGAAAGCTTTCGAAGTGGGTGGACCATCGGCATACCAGTCGACGCAAGAGCTCCAGTCTAGAGACTCTGGCCCTCTCGGCGGACTCGTCTTGACGTTCCTGTCATCCTCTAAGCACCGTTTTTATGCAAGAAAATGACACGGCTTGGGCCCGGTCCAGAGTCGAGCTCGTTATTTGCTGGCCATACGCAAAGGAAGGCTGTAGTCCGCAGTACGAAGACGTTCCAGCATCTTCACCGGCATATCAACAGCTTTGACACCTTCTAATCTCTTCACCTGCCGCATCATCTTCCTCGGGCTCTCTAAATGTCCAGCTTTGTCCACGCAAGGACTTCGATCCGATAGGCCCAGGGCATAATTCATGGCGGTCTGCCAATAGCGGGGAGCTTCTGCTGGAGCAGGAGACATTCCTTTGTAGGTTCGACCGTAGGGCTTTGAGGTTTGACATTCGTACCCCATTCGATTGCACATCAACGCCATCTCCAGCAGCTTACTTGCTCTATTAGGCCACTTCCTTCGGCGTCCGAGCYCGTCCTAGTGGTGACGTTTCCAGTCTCTCGCTCATTCTTCTAGATATCTGTCTCGACTCGCTCCATTGCAAATCCGTCCCCGGTAGAATGATGGAGTCTTCGTGTACGAGCTCGTGCATCCGAGGGACTTTCTCCCGGTCACCATGCTTGTGTGAAGAAAGTCTGCGTAGTCGTTTCGCCATTTTCGCATTCGTGGACATACCACTAGGKAGCGGGTAATCATTCGCATTGGTCGGGACTGCGAGTGTGGGTGTGCGGCTCAGAGGTGGCTCCTCGCTACTGGCGAATGTTGAACATGGCCACATCTTGCGGAGATAGTTCCATATTTCGGAGAATCTGGATTGCCACCAGATCAAACCAGCTGTGGAGTTCAGAGATCCGATTAGAATGAAACATGGGAGGCAGATTGCGACGGTCACGGCCGCGAATCTCCACATGGGTTCGTCTGCAGTCTGTCAGCTCATGGAGTAGAGGCAAGGGAGTGGAGATTACTTGCGCTCTGGGAGAATCTCCATCCCAAATACTGAAGTGACAAAGGTCAGCGGCAGAAAGAAGAGATTGACAAGGGTCAGCAATTTGATATTATGGCCTTGCTGGACGGTGATCTCGGCCTGTTGAACAGACTTCCTGGCTTCCATCACACTGGTGCCGGAGAAAAGTTGGTCTCTTAGGCGACTGATCTCCAAGCGCCTCGTCTCGTAACTTTGAATCAGCTTTTTGATGCGTGCAACTTGATATCCGAAGTTTTGTCGCACTCCAGATAGCTTCTTCTTGTAGTACTTGTTCCGAGTAGATTCCGGGTCTAGCAGCGGCCATAGAGTACGGTGTCGTCCGTCCCACACCTCGTCTGTGAATGTATCTTCGTAAGCATCTACCATTGCAGCCATACTATCAATCATGATGCCAAGCGTTTGAAATGCCCAGAAGTAGCGTCGAGAATATGTATATTTGTCGTCTTCAAACAAGAGCTTGTCTCGAAGGTCGGATTGGAACATGAATGCTAGAGGTGGTGTGATGAGTTTGCTGATCTGCTTGTAAATATCTTCAAACCGCTTTTCGGCATCTTTGTACTCGCCTAGAACAGTGACGAGAAAGGCTTCGACTCCATTCACTGCCAGTGAGACAAGTCAGCATGAACCGCGTGGCGAAATCGACATTCAACGATAATGTGACATACCGTAGTGCTCTGTGGGGCTATGCACGTCAAGAGAGCTTTCCCAGTCGGGAAAGCACTGGATGTTGAGAATGTGGTAGGGACTCCATGGGTCATACACGAATCCATGTGTCGTCCCAGCCCTACGATCCGGATTGCGGATCTTCTTGATAGCATCACCTCCTAGAGACAATGCCACGATAGAGCTACATCGAGTGATGGCTATATGACCAGGCTTCCGTGATGCCGGAGCATCAGCGAGCTGCCATGCTAATGGCTGACAGTCTTCTCCAATCAGTGTAAAGTACTCAAACGAGAACACGAAGGAACTTTGCCGCCGCGGATCAGAATCGAATGCACGATCCAAGTCACAACATGTTGATTGTGCTCCGACGAGACATCTGAACAGCTCATCGACGTCGAAATGCTTATGCATTGTGTAGTGAAGAGCACCAAACAAGACTGGAGCCGGCTCCCGGACAATTGTAACCCTTCCAACAGCTTTACGCTGCCTGGAATCTGGATTGACAGTTTTGATAGTTTGCCAAAGAGCAGTTGGACGATTAGTGACATCCTCATGCTTGACCTCAACAAGCATTGGAGCACCATTGTCTCCGATGTCGAATATCTGGAAATGAGTGTGATGGGATTGATCTGGCAGCGGACCCTTCTTGGTCAAGATGAGATCCTGCTGGAGTCTGTACTTATTCCCAGCGAATTCTTGCAGCACTTTCTTGCCGTCGTCGTCCCAGGGATACGTTTGAAGATGCTGTCTGAAATCATCTTCTCCATGAATCTCCTGTGGAAGAGGCTCCCGCACACAAAAGCTTTGATCTGCCTCATCGTCGGACTCATCTCCTGTCAGGCGTGAGCCCGAAGAAGACTCAATAGTGGACAGTCCGGTCAATATCTGCAAGTCCGCTCTGCTATACAGCGACGGAGGCGATAAGGACTGACTTGCATGGGTTCGGTCCAGAGAATAATGTCGCGAAGTTTCTGGTACGATAGACGGGTCGACCGGAAAGGCAGGTGGCAATGCTATGTGTTCCTGTACTCTGCGAATAGCTTCGTCRTAGGCTTCTTTCTGTCGGTCCAAATGCCTCAGAAGCTGCTGTAAATCTGCTTGCTGGGGACTAGTAGCCATGGCATGGTATCTTGTGTCGACTGAAGAGGGGTCCGATACGTATGGAGAAGTGTAGAGTGCGCAGCAATGGAGTGATTTTGGTTAGTTCCGCTTGCTCGCCGTGCATAATGGCGGCCTCGCGAATGCAGCCAAGATGTTCTATACATGATGACCGGTCCGAAGGCACACATTTGTTCTTGGCAATATAGGCGAGAGTTTACGTCGATGAAGATGCAAAGGGCTCCACAATCTCCCGTCCCGTCCTCGGGCATCGCTGGGAAGAGGGAGGAGGTAACGTCGACCTGATGTTTCAGGTCCATATAATAAAGTCGTGGGACAAGAAATGCAGGAGGTACCTCAGGCTTCAATTTCCTTCTGCTAGACACTTCCATTGTAGCACAATCTAAGCACCAACACTTCTATGAAATGTCATGACTTCATCGCTGCACAAGAGACCTCTACGTGAGAATGGGTCTCTATCAGCTGTGGCGAGCCGATGGCCTATATCTTAAAGACGACAAGAACCTCGGCCGCAGTATCTACCGTCATCGAAGGATTGGACATTAGTGGGTCTCACAGTCACCTCACCTRACTTTCCTAGTCGCCGCAGTTTATCTCGTGACGCCAAGACGGTGCACGGTCAGCGATGTGTCACAAGCAAGAGTCAACCTCTTCCTCACGCTAGCCATTATACCCGAGTTTCCGCCTCGCCATTCAGTCCACATTCCATATCTCAGGCTTCTCGAATCCTCAAGCATCTCTCCATCGTAGCCGGAAGTTCACCTCCTCTGGCACCCCTGTTGAGCTCATCCAAGATATATCCAAATCCACGACACATTCTTCTCTCCGCTGCCTGTTCTCCTCTCCTCCAATACCTCAAATACAATGATTCACCTTCTCCCAATAAGTTGTCCATCAGATTGGCCATACTCATCTCGGGAATTCTCAAATATCCACTCTGACCGGTCAACTCGTTCTGCAAGAGAATTCGGATGGAAGCCGTCGGAAAGATGTACAACTCACCCTGCCGTACCCCCGGATGTCCAGCAAAATGAGGATTAAAGTACGTCGGAACGGTAAAGTCTAGAGCACGAAGCGCTCCACCATTGTAAAGATGACGGGCGTTTCTTCTGTTCTGAGCTTGATGTCGCGGTTCTGCGACAACGCCAAAGTCCCATCTCCGCATGAAAGGATCCCAGATACTGCAATCTTGACGTGACGATTCGGACGGCGGGTCCGCAGCGGATGTGTTGCTCAAAGTCTGTACTCCAAGCACATCGCGACAGACACGGCACAGAGTTCGAGAATGCACGCAGCACCTTCCATCTCTCCACCATGTTATCTTTTGGAAGGGGAGAACTCCAGGGCTGTGACTTTGTGACCAATCATTGAAGAGAAATATGTCTTCGCGGTAAGTGCCAGAATCGATGAGGAGATGTCTGGGCCAATTCGCTTGCGTTACATTCGACATTTGGACAATGCTGCTGATGGAAAGCAAAGATTTGAACGATATTGAAGAAGATAGGAACATGGCTTCACAACAGACTTATCATGGCTGGGTACGTTTCTCTCACAGTCCAGAAGTACGTCGTTCCTTGTCTTGGATTTTGGTTGTGTCGCACTTTGACGACATGAACATTCTATCTCATAAACAAACGTACTAGCAGGTTCTATCTTGAGACTGCCGCGCAATACAAAGCGCAGTCCTCCAATTCATCCTTCTTCGCCGGCCTTTGCTAGCATCTTCCAGTTTCTCGACTCCTCTTCTGCGAATGTGCATTTTGYTTCATGAGTGGCACTGAATACGTCTCGTAGACAAGAGTAATAAACCTCCTCACAAAAGACAAGAGACGAACAAAAGGCTGGTCTCACTACAATTCGAACGAAGGTCTTCCACTCACGGACCCTTGGAATGAGAGGCGATACCAAAAAAGGTCAAGTGGACTTCATTCCCTCTTCACATCGAGATTTGAAGCAACAATAAAGGCTTAGGAAGCAATATGACTCTATTGCAGAATACAACATCTCGACTCCTCCTTCTCCACCACCTTCGGCTCCCCCCAAATAGCACGCTCCACCTCATCATCCAACGGTGGTCTCGGATCCGTCTCATAAACAACAAGATACAAACACTTCAACTTCCCCCTCCCAAGCACAGTTTCTTTCTCAATAATCCTGATGATATGCTCAATCGACAACTCAAGACCAGACCCATCATCCGCGCGAATAATTGTACGAGTCGGAAGATCGCAGACTTTCTTGAAAATTTTGGTGAGGTTTTTGTGGATGTTCTTGGTGTTGCAGATTCCTTCCGCGTTCCAGGTTTTGGCGGCACTAGTTCGGTGAAAGAGGGTGAATGGTGCTATGGAAGAGAGGGTTCCATCTGGGGCGAAGGAGACGACGCGGACGTTTGCCATTGTTTCGAAGGCGATTGAGGGACTTGGAGGGGGTGGTTTCTTGATTTTGCGGGGAGTATGTTTTGATTGATGTTGCTTGCTTGTGTGGCGTGTCGATCGATGTGGGTGTGATGGGTTATCAATCGTGTTTGCCCGGTGATCTACTGAGTGGCTCGATGGCGATTGATCCTGTGATCTGATCGGCTGAGTGTAGGATACTGACTGCATTGGGATGGTCAGGTGAATGCGATATTTAGATACACTATTCTGCGAACCAGAGACTGGGTCTATTGACTATACAACCCTGAACAAACTGAGTTATGTCTCCTCACCCCTGAGCTTTGAGCTTGCCTACGCTCGGAAACGACTTCCATAAAGAAGGTACTTCAGAGCCTACACTCTACCCGCATGCGTACTGTTTCCAACCCTAATCTCTGAAGCCCAACGTTCGTTTGTATGAATAGTACACGCCCATATCTCTGCCTCGAACAACCAACCTGATCTCCCAGTCGATTTCATTTCATTTTCAAGAGTCCCTCATTTGATCTTCTCTCCAACTCTGTCCCCACGGTGATCTGGCTTGATAGCTACATTCCGACAGTCCCCCGCCCCCGAAGTTCCCTCTTGTGTAGACAACCACCCAAGCTTGCCCATCTCCACTAAACATTCACCGTACTCGTCACATCCCCTTGACTCCCAGTGCTAACTCCCCATTCCTCATCCCTCACGATTGTGATTCTTCTCGGTAAACTCCTCGCCCTTATCTTTATGGGCTCGGCGACGAGCCCAGAAATCGTGAGATAGCTTTACCGACGTAGACAGTGCAAGTCTCGCCCGAACAGAATCAAAATCTCCTTCGCTACGATATTCCCCTCCACTTTTCATATTGCGGTGGGGAAGCTGATCGTTTCGTTCAAGTTTAGAAGCCTGATTGAATGGATCACTTTGAAGTGAGATCTCTCTTCGCCAATGATGGTAAGCTCTTACAAATAWAGATTCGGAGGGAGGATGGCTAGATTGGTGGGATGGGCTCGAAGATCTGCTGTTCTGTTGGTTTGGGCAGAAGGATGGGCTTTCTGGTGAGTAGGTGGGTAATTTTGGAGTGTAGCCCGGTTTGTTAGTACATACTGATTCATTTGTCCCATAGGCGGGAATTGTAGGGTTGTGGTCTGTGGTATTGGGAGAGCGTGCTTGTATCGCTGGCGAGCGAATTTGACTCATGGTGTCGTAGTTGGAGTATCGATTATCGGTCAACAAGGGAGGATTGATTGGCTGATAGGCCGGGCTGGCGAAACGCTCATGGAAAGGACCATCTGGGCGAGGTTTCGAGTTGCTGTGACGGTCTTTGGTGTGAGAATCTGGTCGATCCATCTTCGATGCAGAGAGGTTTCTGATCAACAACACTGGTGTTCTTTCATCAAACTGCTGAATGATTGTAGGGGAAGCTGTGCAGGTTTGTACAGAAACATTCACTGTGGAAATCATGTTACAATTGCACTCATGATCGAGTCACCGGCCCTGTCCGTGCTAAATGTTCTTGGCAGATGACGATTTAAGGGGTTGTATCATAAGAAGAACTCCCAACACGGAGCATGACATTGTGTGATTCCACTCACATTGGTCGGTTCTTTTTGTGCATCTTCTTGAACTCTCACCCTCTGGAGCAGTATTTGAGCGCCCAAAAGTTTTTCTGTCTACGTAAACAACTAATCTACTCGCTGAAAGACCGCATTCGCTGACATTTCCTGATTTCCTCCACGCTCATACTGAGTACCCTCCGAAGCCCAATTTCTACTCGGTTCCCGCTGTAAAGACCCAAAGACCCTTTGTGCATTTCCGTGTCATCTTAGCATGTGATGATCCACCATTCATACACTATACCCATCCCCAGTACTCCCCAAGTACCGATCAAAACTTCCGCAGTGCCGACCACGCAGCTCTCCCATAACCCCGATGCCTCCTCTGCTGACCCTCGCCGCCGCCGTACCGTTGACCTCGCTCTGGGCTTTGTCCAGCATAGTCTCTCTCCGAACTCCTCTGTCCAGCGTAGTCTCGCCCATACTGCTGCCCACCCGACGACGACTGTTTGAAGCGGTCAAAAAACGAGCGAAACTTCCCCTTCTGACGATCCGAATATTGCTCCCCTCGAGACTCGCGCCGAGGAGACCGCTCCTGCTGCCGACGACCATAGCCGCGAGCCTCATCCCCAACTTCCATACGAGCTCCTGGTCTGCTGTACCATCCCGCGTGGCTCGCCCAAGATCCCTCTCCACGAACTTCCTGACGGGACTGCGGACCTCCTACGGGTCCGAGAGGTCCGTAGTCGAAAGGCGCGCGGCCGTTTCCACTACCGCCGTTGTTGCCGTAACCTTCGCACCAGTTTGATTGACGTTGATTTGGAGGATGATAACCAGTGCGCGCGTCGGACCGGCCGTATAAGTTGCGGCTGTTGGATGCATTGGGTCTGAAGAACCCATCATGGCCGGGATGCTCGTAGTCGCTGCGGTTTGGAGGTGCTCTGCCGTATTGACCACCGCTCGAAATTCCGTAGGTGTCGTAGCGGTTTTGGTAGTCTCGGCGGCTTTGCATTTTGGCTGGTTGTTTTGATTGTTGGGAGAAGAACGGTGAGGGGTAGTATTTTTGGCTGTTGGCGATTGCGCGGCGAGGTGTTTGGTTGTTGTCGGTTGTTGGACAGGATGATGGAAGTAATCGAGGAGATAAGGTACCAAGTGCGGTGATCTGAATTTTTGATCGTTGTTTGTTTGTGGTTGGTACGTTCATGAAGACGTGCAACTTTATAGTCGAAGGAGGTTGAGTTACTTTACGCTAGGGGCCGCGCCATGTGATCTAAGTGAATAGCAAGTCGAGTGAATATCGAAGTCCCGCATAACCTTAGTGAATATAGCGGGTCGAGTCATAGCTAAATATTTGTGCATGTGATCTGTAGATCAGGACCAATATGACATCTTTGAAGATCTGCGGAACTGGTCTTTTTCGAAAGTCAGGGGTCAGGGGCTCCGCTCAAAAGCAAAACATGATGTTCGAGGAGACATCTTCAGAATCACACTTACATTTTTCGATACTAGTATCTTGAAAGGTACAGATGTGGAGTCACATACAAGACTGTAAATAACCCGAAATGGATGGATGATCTCAGGATGGCCACAATTAGGTGGGCTGTCTGACTGAGGAAGAGGTCAAAATGAAGAAGGCACTTGAACGCTTGCTTTATTCCAACTATCTGAGAACTTGACCATTATCTACGGGTCGTTTGCTAGATGCAGTGGTCCTTTGTCCTAATGCAAGGTTCCAGAAACAACTACCCCATTGAATCATGTATTTCGGACCATAACATTCTGTACTGGTCATACAAAGCCCTTTCAAGTGACGAAGGAAGTCTTCGCGGGCCAGAGGCTTGGTGAAGATATCCGCTGATTCCATGTTCGCAACTCGGACGGTGTTGGTATTGAGACGCGCAAAAACTTTTGTCTATCTAAACGCTCAAAACACTTTTCTATCTAAACTACTGCTATCCTCGCCATGGATCGCAGCCTCGTAACGTAAATCTCCAATCCTCATTCGAACCAGCCCGCATAACATCCCACTCATCCTACCCACCCACTCATCCTACCCACCCACTCATCTACCCACCCGCCTCTCGCACACACTTAGTAGTAGCCACCATATCCGCCACCGCTACCGTAGCCACCATAGCCACCACCGTATCCACCGCTGTATCCACCACCATATCCACCATTATATCCGCCATATGCGCCGCCGTATCCACCACCCGATGCTCCGCCATATCCCCCACCAGTACGACCATATCCTCCACCGTAGCCGCCTCCGCTTCCTCCACCGTTGGCACCTCCACTTCCTCCACCATAACCACCACCGGAAGAATAATCGCCACCATAGCTTCGCCCATAACAGCTCCGACCACCGTACGACTGACGCTCTCTCGGCGTCGTAGTGCGCCCCACAGGTCCCAAATCACCGGAGGAGAAAGGTGCGCGGCCATTGCCACCACCGTAGCCCTCGCAATAATCCGACTGACGCTGAGTAGCAGCAGCTTGACGACGATCAGGAGAGGCAGCACGGCCAATGGTACGGCTGGCTCCGCCGGCAGTCATAGTACCGTAGCGGTCGACAGCAGCATAGCTTCCAGCGCGCGCGGCACCGGCAGTCGTGGTTCCATAGCGGTTGGGAGAAGCGACGCGAGTGAGAGCACCGTAAGTTCCAGTGGGTTGAGTACGGCTCGCAGCTGGCTGACGGTTGGGGAGAGTGTAGCGAGTCTCTCTGCCTGTGGCACCTCCGGATCCGATTGGAGATACATCTCCGCGCTGAGAAGCCGCGCCGTTCTAGCTGATGTAGGATCCTGGGCGGGACATGGAGTAGACGTTCTCGAGGTAGTAACGGGAAGGGGCCATTGTCGAGATGTTGTGTCGGTTTTTCGTGAGTGTGATAATGAGATTGATGTTGTTGATTGATTGAATTCTTCAAGGCAAGATGTCGAGAGTGGACTGTTTCGTTCAGATTGGTGCGATGAGGTGATGTGATGTTGATGTAGAATATCAGGTCCTTAGTTGACGAAGGCCGAGTATTTGTGCAGTCGTTAGTGCACCCAACTTGAGACTCCGAGTGAATAGCTGACAGCTGCGAACACGGGGGAGTCCCTGTGCGCAGTGAATGTGGGTTCCTGAAATATTCACTRGTCTAAAGTTAATACCCTTTTTTCAGAAGATGGCGAACGCCTAGCCTAAAGTAGCATGCTCGAGGCTGTCTTTGGCTGATGATTGCATCTGATCAATCTCGACTTACTTGCTGTTTGACGTCACAGGTCTTCTGTTGAGATGGAGTAGAATATTCAGCAAATCTCACAAGTTACAATCGCGGAGTCTTGTAAGTCTCGAGCCGGGACGCTGCTGCAATTTAGTATAGTGAGGATAAACATACGTAGCCAAGTTCCCCATTCGGGGAGCTCACATATTCCTTATTCAAAAATACTGAGTCTGATCAAAAGAGAATCAAAGCCGAGCTAATTGCAATTACCAGCGGCAGAGCTTGCCCACTCAATCCCAGGCRGTCGCCACTCGATGTAACTTTCTTGTTGACGACCTGACAGACCATTGCTGCCGACGCTCCTGAATTCTCGCGCAGCAGAAGAATATTGAGTTGACCCTCGGCTTCGTCGTAGATATCTGACACGTTGCCCGCTTGCACAGTCGGTGAGGTGTCATAGTACACAACATTTCCAGGCTGACTGGAGATGAAGTCCGAGGTGTTCCCAAAAGTGGTTGCTGTGAAGCCATTCCGTCAGTGAAAAACCGCACCCAGTCAGCAGATTCCACAACTCACAAGAAGTCCCACTCCCAGGTCTGCTAATAAGTGTGTCTCTGCACTCGTCGATTCCAGAATTGAGGAAATCGGGCGGCGTGGCACATCCGATGGACCTCGTTGCGGCCAGGAGCTTCTCGTAGCATTCTTTTCCGAGTACGGAGGAGCAATCTCCAGACCCAGTGTAGCGTTTCGTGATGTTCGATGGAGCAAGGATCTCCGCTGCAGAGATACACATCGTTCGATCGGATTTATCGCTGGAACTAGAACTGTTCATGGAAGATATTTCAGTCTCATCACCGAGCCACTGGAGCTCCCATTGATTGTTCACAACATGTTGATCTGGTTTGTTAAAGATCCGTTCCGGTACATTGATATCCGTGATGTTGACACGCCAGGTCCAAGTCGAGTTGCCCGGGAGACTTTTCGGAGCAAAGTTGAAAGATACCGCACTGGTTGCGTTTGGATTACGTCCTGCATCTTCGAACAGTTGCTTAGATAGTACTTCTTTCTCATCGGATAGCTGCGTGTCAAAGGAGCCGGGCTTTAAGAATCCCACGGCGCCGAACAAATGAGGCGGGTCCATGGCTGTGTCTCGGGTTGGGAACCTTGCTGCTGAAGCGGAAGATACCACATATGCGAGGTTGAGAATGATTGACTTCATGATGAACTGCAGGATGATCGGACRCGATAGCGGGTAGCAAGCAATATGGAAGAGTTGCGTTGGGCGAGTGTAGCACCCAGTCGAGGAAAGACATTTCTATATGGCAACAGCTTTGCTGTGACGTAGATTGCCGTAATATCTTTGCTGCAGCACAGACTCCTTGGAGTCGGGCGAAGATGTGGTATCCGCAGGATTGGGGGTTGCGATCCAGTCGATCCTGAATCCTTCTTTGGGGTGCAGTATTCTAGCGACCAATGGTAGCGATTCAACTCGAATAGACTTCAGGCTTCCTCCAGTCAGTCTTGGCATGCACGAGCTGCGCCTGTGGCCCGGCAACTTGTTCCGGGCGCTTTTTGCTGTATATGTACGTTAGGATAGTGTCTGTCACTTTGTTGGCCACAATGTGTATCGGTTGCAGCGTCGCCTTCGTACGGTGCGATTCACTGATTACTTTGAGCTCATGGGTCAGCAAACGGCATACGAAATCATAAAATCATCATGACCCGCAAGGCGATAACGATATCGTTGAGAGTGGATGGAAGAATCCGGATATCGCGACCCGATCAGAACATGTAAGAGTGAAGTTTATAGGGAAAGTGATTCAAATACAGTACTTTTGATATGTAGCTCAGCAGCCCCATGGAGGTGTGTAAGGAACCGTGATCCATTCCTGCAAACGTCCTGGTAGCCGCTCAGCACATTGATCTCTTCCGTGAGATCGTGGAGGCACTCCTTCACGCAGTCGTCGCTGGGTGTGCCTTTTTCGCTTGGATGCATAAGAGTAGGAAAATGATATGCCGGTCGGTATCGCAATATCAAAGCTACCCGACCTGCGCATAGTGACTACCGTGATTCTGTGCCATAGCACAGTCTGTTAGTAAGTAGGAAAAAAAATGCCGGAGGCTTGCCGACACGCTCGCTGGAATCAGGCTCATTCCGTCGGTGGGGTTGACGCCCGACGACGGCTTTGGTTGAGGAACAGTGTCGACTCGTCGGAGTCGTCGGAGTTGTAGCCTTCGTCGTTCGTAGACCGGCCACTGGCGCCAGATCTTCCCGCCGCGGAAGCCGAAGGTGTGGGAGGTGCTACCATCACTGCAGTGTGTACCTGAGTCTGGACGGGGCTTGGTGTAAGAGGTGCCACGATATCGGCAGGAGTCGAGTCAGGAGATCGAACGACCAGCTCCGGGCGTTTTTTATCGCCCTTCATTCTCACTCGGAGGAAGAACTCCACTTCTCCAAACTTTGCGTCTTCGATTTCGGCCTTGTTCTGTCTGACTCTCTCCGGATCGACCACGATGTTCATGGTGGGAGTTCCAACCTTACTCTCGAAGAGTGTGTCGATGCGATTCACTGACCAAGTCGGCTTTGACTGGGGTGGCGTGATCAGCTGTGGAATTGTGCGTAGAGCCCTCTTTCCGGGGTCGGTGTCTTTTGCAAGAGCACTCAGATTGTCGGTAAAGCTCTCGGTAARGCTGTGGTCATCGTCTTCGATCTCTCCGTTGGGTTTTCTCAGCTGTCCACCACGTGCAAAGACGGAGATGTGCCCCTTTGGAGTTGGCAGTTTCTCCAGCCAGAGGGTCGGAATGTCGCAATCCAGAAGGAACATGCAGGCAAGACCAGAGGCTCCGCACAGCCCAAAGATGTCATAGGCATTGAAGTATACATGTTTGGGTCCGTCAAATTTCCTGGGACGTCATTAACTCGGTGACCTTATTGCTTGCGTCAAAAACTTACCAGGAGTACTCTCGATCCTTTGCCCCTGCTTGGCCGTAGTAGTAAAAGATCACCAAGTCGTCCTCCGTCTTGGTTTCCAACTCCTTGTCAATGTAGTCGTAGAGAGCATCGACGTTGTTTGCTTGTTTCAGGCGAACGTTGATGATTTTGCAGTCCGTGTACTTCTCGATTCTGGCTTGCACGTCCCAGACATGCTCATCACGTTTTGAAGGCTTGCGACGCCGCGCTGGGGTGGCATTTCCAGTGGGCACTGGAGGTTTAGCGTCCTTGGGTGCGTCGAGGCAGTAGAAGAAGACGTTGTCAAATGAGTGGAGCCCAGGTTCGGTGAAGCTGACATCAGTTTGTGTCAGTGACTTCTCAATATTCGGAATTTGCGGCCAGATGGACAACGCAGTCACGTTTGCGGATATAGATACCTCGGTCCTTTGATGTTCCTCGTCATCGCTCATGATGGCTGGTGTGGGGGGTGTTGGTCAGGAATATTGTTGTTCGTGAGTCTTTCCAGTGACGGTGGTAGATGAAATGGACAGGATGTTTGGCGGAAGTGGCGGAGGTATAGGTGATGAAGAAAATGGTCAAAGCTTGGTGGTGAGCTCAGCTTGTGATAGGTAGCGCTGCACGTGAAGCTGGCGCTGTTAAAGTGAGACCTGATAAATGAGATAACAGAGATGGGCAGTGTTCAGGTGTGGGCAAGCTTGTGACAGCGCATGCATATCGTAAACAATGGAACGAAGCAGGAAGTTGATGTGAAGGAGGCATATGTAGAAAATACGAGCGATGCTAGCAATACGATATCGACTGGTCGACGAGGGCATTGAAGAGAAATTGCGAGAGCATTAATGTGCCTTGTGGCATGGAGAGTAGATCGATGACCACGGACAGAGAAATCTGGACATGTCAGGCCAGAAGACAGAACAAGACGCCGGAACTCACAGTCTGGGGTGAAGACAATGCTGAGCACATCGAAGACTCCCAATGTCATCCCCTCGTACATGAACGACCCCATCTGCCCGAACATCTTGCATTGGCAAATTGTCGGCGACTGCACTCGTGAGAAATGGCACTTGGCAACGGATTGGCARACACTGTGAGCTCATCGCTCTAGGACTTGCGCTGATAGGAGTGGGAATGGGAATCTGTCATGTGTTCAAGAGTCTGACAAGGTGAGGTGAAAAGAGGACGGACTGGGAGGGTGCGGACCGGACTCAGCTCCGATCAAATATGTCATCCTTCAACAACTTTTATTACGCGACTACGACAGCACAGCGATCACAGCACAATCCCCAACCATGGCGACTCCTGGGAAACAGCAAAAGGCAATGTCCTCGCGACTCGCGGGCATGAAATTCATGCAGCGCGGTGCCGCAGCATCGCCTCCTGCTTCGCCGATGGGGCCTCCGGCCAAAAAGCAGCGACTTTCCACCGGTTCCGTCAACACATCGCCTGCCCAAAGTCCGCGCTCCGACAACGACGCGCTCGAGCAGGCGGTAGCAGCACAGGAGAAGAAACGCGAAGAGGCAGTGGCGCGGGAGGGGGCGATGAAGGGCGAGACAAAATGGTATCTAAGCGTGCAAACACCACAGAAGCCGGTTGTGGAATCTCCTTTGCGAATAGTGTCCGCAGGATTCGCCACATTAGATGCTACAGACCGGAAACGTGAGCTCGATCTAGAGCATGAGGAAGACGACGAGGATCAAAGTCCAAAACCACCACACATGCCGGGACGGATCAGTTTCGGCAAGTTTGGCAGGACGGAGAAGAAGAAGCAAGATGAGAATGACTCCGGCTCAGATGACGATTCAGATGAGGACGTTGATGCTGAAGACGAGAACGGAGAAGACCTGTCGGAGATTGACAGCCTCATCGCCCAAGGACGGAAGGAAGCGACGGCTCGACTCCGTGCGCAGAAGAAAGAAGAGAGGAGAGCTGCCAATGCCGAGGCGGCACGTGCTGCTGAGAAACGAAGAGCACGGGAAGTGGATCTCAATCGTCCAACGAGCATATCCAATGCTGGCAATAAGGACCCGAAGAATCACTATGCGAATATGGAATGTTTTACATGTGGTAAAAAGGGACACCCGAAGGCAGAGTGCCCCAATAAGAGGACACAGAGGCCATCGAAACTGCGGCAGTCGTATTGAACACCTTGTCGATAGGACATTCAGAGTAATGTCTGAGTAGTCTGCCGGTATCACGAACCTAGGGCGCCACGGCCCACAAGACGTTGCATATCTGTATGAGACTCCTGGTCGATTGATGCCACCAAGGTTTGTCGGAAACATCTGTAGCTGTATCTTTGATTCGACGGAGAATCCACAGCACGGCTGTTCTGGGCTTCCCACATGAGAGATACGTTGGCATCGTCAGTTTCATCTCATCTCTATTTCTCGTCTTCGTTAGAGAGCACATGATAGATGGCTGTCCGGTGAGAGTGCTAGTTCTTAAATAGCACGATAGGTAGGTATATGAGAAGCTCTGCTAGGATCAATCATCCAAATGCCAGGGCACTCCTACTTTCTGCTCTTGCTGCCCTCGCCTTCACTTCGGATCCAAAGTAGGTAACTAGATCTGCGAATCAATACGCGACGGCTGCAAGATCGAAAGCGGATCGACGGCGGACTATATGTACTTATATGTAGTCCGCCATCTTGCTCTTGATGACGTGGAATCCATCTGGCCCTGACAACTTTAGAACTCCATACGTTGTGGTCTACAAGACGATATAGTGCGCCATGTTCAACACACCTTCATGCAACAGTTCCTTCCAAGGGTAACAATCTGCTTCAAGCGTACAAGGGTTAGGGTTAGTGTAGCACTCCTTGCTTACACAATTCGCAATCCGCCTCCACATCCTCCTCCACATCCCTACATCCTTGTACCTTGCATGTCACGCGAGCCCACCATTATCCCTCGATATAAATTCCCACCTCGCTTCGCTCAAACCGACAGACGCCGCTTTTCCATAAACCCCTCGGCGCGTTAGGCTAAGCCTCTTCTTCCAGCCTTGCCGACCCTAGCGCCTGGGAAGACCTCTCACATGATTGGAGTCAATGGGCGATTGGCGACGGAATCCCCACACTGCATTCGGCAAGGCGTTGGAAGTGAGGGAACTCGTTAGGTACTCCGCAAACTCGTAGACAATTCCGGGGAGGAGCATCTCGGACATGCAGCCTCTATAGGGCCAAGCCCCGGCTAAGCGTCGTGGCAAGAGGTAGTAGCTAAGCGACGGCAATGATATGCATACTTAAAGTATATATCCACTTTCACATTCCTGGACCTCACCTCTCCCGTCTCCCTGCCATTGTTGTTTTTGACAAGAGACATCCATCATGTTGCTTTCCTCGTGTCTTTTGGCGATCGCTTCCTTTGCCGCGGCAGTACCAACCAGGGACATCAAAGTGCGTGGCAGCAACGCCAATGCATATGCTCCATCTGCTGCGAAGTGTCCAGCGCAGAAATTGGTCCGTGAAGCGACGAGTATTAATTCTCTTGAAGAGGAATACATTCAAAAACGGAGATGTAATGCAGATGCCTCACTAGCGGCTTGGTTGGAGAAGCAGGGTTCGTTTTGTACGACAAATCTCCCGGTTGTTGGGCTTGCGAGCTCGGGTGGTGGGAATCGTGCTCTTCTGGAGACGGCTGGTGTTATTAAAGCGTTTGATGCACGAGATGGAGATGATAGCGTCGGTGGCATATTTCAAGCATTGACTTATGAATCTGGGTTATCGGGTATGTCTACTTGAACGCTACACTGGAAACACAGCTGATGCAGTTTGTCCAGGCGGAGCGTGGTTCCTTTCCTCCCTGGCTGGAAACGACTGGCCTACGGTTTCGTATCTCCAAGAGACGTTGTGGAATGAAGAATTCGAGGACAGTCTTCTTGTTCCAGAGGACATATTCTCGGCTTCTGGGATATCAGACTACAGCGATGTTGTTGCACAGGTAAGAGCAGACTCCTACTGCTTGAAAGGCCTGATTCCTGACTCGAAGCAGGTCAAAGCGAAAGAAGATGCGGGCTTCAACACCACAATCGTCGATCCTTGGGGAAGACTCATCTCGCACGCCCTGCTCGAAGGCCCAGACGGCGGCGTGAGTAAACGTCTCTCGGATATGGTGAAGTATAGCAGCTTCGAAAACCACGACGTTCCATTCCCAATCATGACCGCAATCTCCTTCAACAACTCTCTCAACGGCTGTAGATTACCCAATGCAGCTCTACAATACGAGTTCACCCCCTACGAATATGGAAGCTGGGACGCCGGTGTCAAAGCCTTTGCCAATACCGAATACATGGGCACCGACATGACCAACGGCATCCCAACCGACCCCTCAAAATGCATCACCCAATACGACAACCTGGCCTACGTCCTCGGGGTCAGCAGCGACGTCTGGACCTCCTACTGCACGGATTTCCCACCCACCAACACCTCCCTCTCAGGCGTAATGATCGATATCATAACCCGCGCATCTCCCGACCCCATCGAATTCTCAGATCTAGCAGCATACTTCCCAAACCCATTCCACGACCTCCCAACATCACCCGCCGTCTCCGACCAAGAAACTCTAACCCTCATCGATGGCGGTCTCTCAGGACAAGTCACCCCAATATGGCCTTTCATCCAACATCACCGCACCCTCGACGTCCTAATCGCAACCGACAATTCCGCAGACCTATCCAATAACTGGCCAAACGGCAGTTCCATCCACCAAACATACCTCAGTTCCCTCGAAGCAGGTCTCACAAGAATGCCCTTCGTTCCCCCAGCCGAGACATTCCTCGCAGAAGGCCTAAACAAACGCGCGACATTCTTCGGATGTAATGAGACTTCTGAGAAGATGATGATTGTCTATCTCCCTAATACGGAATTTGTATATCCTTCAAATACAAGCACGTCGAAACTTTCATATACCAAGGAGGAAACTACGGGGATGATTGCGAATGGTGTGGAGATTGCTTTGCAGAGTGGTAAAGAAGATTGGCCGCTTTGTTTGGCGTGTGCGATTATGAGTAAAGAGGAGGGGTTGCCTGAGGGTTGTAAGGCGTGTTTTGAAGAGTATTGCTATTATCCATGATGAGAGGGCTGCCAGATAACTACTGAGCGACAGTTATTATGACGAAGTGAAGTGTAAACGAAAACGAGGAGCATGAAGTTCGATTCAACACCGTCACTTTCCTGTACCATCTCCTTCAAGCAACGAGTCTCTACAACCCAGCATGTCATTCATCATTCCTCATACATCATCTCAGTCWTTCACGCGCCCAAGTCATAGAAGATGCACCGCTGGCTGCGAAAGTTGTAAATGCAAGCCTCGCGGAAGCCATCTYCCGTTTGCCAATCCCTGCGCCACGACTCGAGCATTTCCTTGACTTGGTGGAAATATCCTCCATCGCCCACAGGTACGCTCTGCCCCGCCTTCTTCCAACTCTCCGGATCAGACAGTCGGGTTGACTGTATGACGTCCAACAAATCATCTCTGGTCTCAATCGCCAGAGCAGGAGCATCCTTGATCCTGTCGAGGTACTCCGACCACAGTCGTTTGGTATCGTTGACGATTCCGTACTTGTTGCCCTTCTTGCTCCCGACACGAGCGTACAGCACTTGGACGCTGTGCTGGCTATCATGTTGGCTCGAGTGAGCTCGTAGCAAAGGCTGTCTAACTTTGGTATGCGCCCGATCACGTAGCTCTTGCTGAAGATGAGGGACAAGGGACGGAATGGTGACGTCCGTATCCTCATTCTCATTGTCCGTGGCTGTGACACGGACGGTTGTCGAAGCTTCGTGTCTCAAATGTACCAGAAAGGCGTAGTCTTGATCGCGGAACGTGCCTTCTTCGCTGCACATCTCAGCGCTGATGTTGCTGTCCCACAGCGCCGCCACAATCTTGAATCCTGCAACACGGAGCTCATCTGAACCGCCAMTGGCCACAACAAGCACATCACCACGCTTAGGAAGCTGTGCGTGCTGCTCCAGATCCCGGATGTACGCTTTCTTGGAGCCTGACGTACTGGCCTTTGAGAGGTGTGCGACAAGATTGTCGATTCCGATACACACACCTACAGCTCCTTGTCGAACACCTCCCATGGCGTCTCCAGTCTGAAATGACTGGATCAAACTATCGTACCGTCCGCCAGCAGCAATCACCTGGCGATTCTTCTTTTTCTCGAGAACGGCCTGGAACATCATCCCGGTGGCATAGAACTTGGCGTTGAAACAGCCGAAAGGCGCAATATAGACCTTGCGGGTGACTCCGACCACTCCCATATTCACCACAATCTGTTGCAGCTGAACAATAGCTTCTTCGCTTCTGGATTTCATCGCAGGCTTTCCACGATCGAACAATGTCCGCAAACGCTTGAAGGCTTTGTCAGAGCTCTCGCGCCAGTCAAAAAGCTTGAGATCGTCGAGGGTAGTATCTGAAAGTCCAGTCACCCGAAGCTGAGATCTTGTCTGTGCCCAGTCACAGTTGATGAATCCAAGCTTGCTAAGGACATCTTTGACGGTGTGTTGTAAGGTCAACGGCACACGACAGAAATCGAGTATGGCGTCGATCAGAATGCCATGGCTCATATGGAAGCACACGTTGATTGACGACCCAAACGATGGCAGCTCTGAAAGCAATTCGTCCACAGTTCGTATGACTTCGGCATCATTCCGTGCAAGCTCGGGCGGTCGGTCGCGCGCATCGTTAACAATGTCAAAGTCGACCTCCTCGCTGACCTTTGKACTCAAGCCGTGGAAAGTGTCTCGGGCAGCGCCGCCAAATGTGAAGCTACATCTCACAACCTCCCTCTGCCGGGCCAGACGACGGGCGTGCGGTAAGATCATGTCATACGCCAGCTGCACAAGATTACCGGAGGAGTCTAGCAGCTGCACGACGTTGCCGTTGGTGTAGTGATCCGATCGTGGAAAGACGAAAACCTGTCCACTTTCTTCGCTCTCTGCGGCGCCATGACGTCTGAAGACGGTGTCAACAACGTTTCGCACTGTATTCCTGATGTGCCAACGGGAGGCATCTTTCAAGTTAGGATCTTTGGAGTCCCACGCTAGTGCTCTTGCACGTTGGTAGCTAGAGCTGTCTGTCGAGAACAAAGCCGACAACAATTGCTGGTGGTAGGGAGAATGCGGGTCGGCGATTCCGGTCAGAGCTTCGCGAATCAACACTCCTTCCACCTTTACGGGTAGAAGATCGGAGTGTAACAATTCGGCACTGCTGGGCCGCTCGCTCGATTTATGTACCGTCAGCCGGTCGATAAGCCTGCCTTGGTTTGCTTTATCCCCGCCGACTTGAAATGCGATAGGCAGCGTGTGGCGAGCTTCTCGAATCTTTTGCAATTCCTCCAGTCTTTCCATGGATGTCCCAAACGGTTGAAACATCTCGAAGCATATGATGCCAAGGGAATACATGTCGACTTTCTCGGTATATGCAGAGCCAGACGAAGATCGAAGCTCAGGGGCGACATAAAGCGCGGTGCCAACGCTCCGTGTCATGCTGGCGTCGCCTTTGGATCCGGATGGTCCTTCGGGTGCCTGTTGTTGGGCCATGGTGGAGAGACCAAAGTCGCCAATCTTCGGACTTCCGGAGCTGTCAATGAAGATGTTATCGGGCTTCAAGTCGCGGTGTATTATACCAACGCTATGAATGTGAGCAAGACCCTCAGTGATCTGGCGCAAAATCTTCCAAGCATCGTCGTCTTCGATTCCCTTTTGGATGWGATTCCGTAAAGATCGACGATCGCAAAGCTCCATCTGAATAAACAGAGTCGAAGGCAGGCGTCTAGTATCTGAAGCCTTCTTCTTTGGTCGGGTGTGTGCACGAGGCATGTTTGTTCCATCACTGTCTGTCGATGTGCCATCGGGATCGCCACCACGATCGAAGGGATCCTCACCATCATCTGTGTCGGTCTTGTCATCTTGGTCGTCCTCGGAGTCAGAATCATCCTCGGAGTCGCTTCCAAACACAAAGCCGGCGCCACTGGAGGACACAAAGTCCAGACTAGTGCTCGGTGCCCCAAATTCGATGCTCTGGCTCTCTGTTATGTCATCTTCAGATACACTGATGGCATCCTCTGGATATGTACCATCCGTCTCCACCCACGCTGTGAAGTATCTCACGACGTAGGGGTGAACCAAACGCYCGAGAAGCATCACCTCCGATAGAACCTGATCGAGCATGTCTATTGCTGGCTTGATTTTTTTGATGGCGTACACGCCCTTTCCGACCTTACTTTGAGCCTTGACAACCTCGCCAAACCCACCTCTGCCGAGCTTTTGAAGCTCAGTGAAGTCGTTCAAATAACGAGATGGATGTTCGGGCGCATGTGTTGAGTTGTGTCGTGAGCGACGCCGCAGAGGACTTTCCAGGCCAGCATATGACTTACTGCCACGATGGTGACCGTCGGCCGTACCCGAAAACTCCTTCAGCACGGGACCATCTGTCCGCAGAAATTCGGATGCCATTAAGTCGAAGCTGGTTGATCGCTTCTTACTGTCGATGGCAAAAAACTTGTGAAGAAGAACCTCGAATGCGTCAGAAAAATTGTGCTTGTCGATCATGTCTTCAGGGGACATGTAGTCTGTAGTAGCATCCAGTCCCAAGAACATCTGCACGACCAGCACACCCAGGTCCCACACGTCAGACTTCTTTTTTGAAGTCTGAGATGAGGCTGCGCCGTCCGGTGACTGCCAACTGGCTGACACAATTGGCTGATGCTCTCCTAAAAGCGAGGCATAGCCAAAACCAGCCAGTTTTGGTGATAGAGAAGGCTGACCTGTGAGATAGGTTGTTTTTGCGCTGATACTTCCATGCACCATTCCCTTGCTGTGGAGGTAGTCAAGCGCTCCTAGAAGGTCGGTGGTGCATTGTCGAGCTTTACTCACGTGCAAATTACTCATCGAGAGAAGGTCATACAAATTACCCCTGTCGGAATACTCCCGACACAGGACCAGTTCGGAGCTGTGCTCGTCAAGTTTGTCAACACGATATGCAAGGACATTCAAGAGGTTTGCGTGCGATAGTAGCACTGCAGCCTTCAGGACCGACTCTAGAATGATAATCTCTGATCTGTCCTTCTTCAAGACTCTGCGCTTGACAGCAACAAGAGGCTTGGAGGCAGTGGAGACATGCGGTGTTCCAATATATGTGCGATTCTTCGAGAGAAGCCCTGTGCATGTCACTCTGGTAAAAGACTGAGTCTCGCTACCGACTTGAATCATACCAGCTTCGTCGAATGTGATGGTGCCGGAGTCGGCGTTGATGCTGTTCCTACGTTCCAAGGCAGGTTTGTAGGACTTTCGCTTCTGCCTCTTGACTTCCTCGTCCAGAAGATGCTGGAGCGTACGTGCCTCTTCTTCCTCGGCTTCTCTGCGCCGGATGTCTTCTGCCTCCTTGGCGGCCGCGAACTGTGCCCTGGCAGCTTCCGAAGCATTGGCACGCTCGTCGTCCAGACTGGGGAGAGCGCCTTGCTGACGAGCCAAGATGGCGTCCTCAAGAGCTTCACGCATCTCCTCGGCGATGGTGTTTATCACCGGCTCGTCCGTATCCTGCTTGGTGTAAAGAGCAATCACATTGCGCAAACGCGTCTGTGTGCGTTCATGAAAGCTCTCCAACCCTTGGATTTGGATCTGAGGTGGTGTTCTTGGGTACGTCGCCGTGAACTTGACGGATAACGTGATGAATGCATCGGACTCGGTGTGCGGTCTCAACACAAGTTTGAAAGTGCGCTCGGTGGTTGCACCCCACGCATTGGTAGCGGCATGGTCCTGAAAATCTTCTCCATAGATGGCTTCCAGAACCGCAATCTCATCATTCTGCACAGCGCTATAATCGATGCGATCTGTGTTATTCTGAGATTGGTTTTTCTTGTTTTTCGGCGCCATCCAGTTGCGGTGAAGCCCAGAACAGCTTCTCCAGCGGATAAACAGAAAGTTTTGCAGTCGAAATGAGCGGGTAGGCAGAACAGACCTGTTCTATGTGGGAGAAGTCACAGCCAGGGCTGCAAACTATACAATGGTCAGCATGGATGCACCCGATTGATGTGGGCGCAGTGAAAGCAAGTGATGTTGTTTGCAAAGGGTGCAGAAGCTCGAATGCAGTCAAGTTCGCTCGCGAAATTTAAGGTTCGGCTAGCTTCCTACGCGCTATCGCGACTGTTTACCTCTGATATCAACAGCAGCAACCGAAATCACTACACTCTTTACAATCTATTATGTTGTGACGACAGCTTAGTCGCGTACATAAGGCGAGTCTTCAACATGCTTCATTGGTTCGCAGGTGCGAAAATGCAGGACACGGGAGGTAAAAGCATTGCGACACAATTGACTGACTCTACACAACATCATAGCTGACAATGCTTTTCAGATGTGGACGCAACAGGATACATTGAGCCTCCAGAGACTCCAGCGCCAGTGTTCGCCGTTCGAGCCTTCAAACATGCCATATTCGGCACTCCCGGGACTGTACAGCCCAAAGCTTTGCGCCGGCATTCGAACACTGACAACGGAAAGCCGCGATCGAATGCGCGACCAGCAATGACTCGTCCCAAGAGTTCCAACGACACACATACCTTGGGAATAGACTATGAGGCACCGGAGCCCGCGCCTCTTCCATCTCCAACCAAAGGCATTCTGATGACCCCAGGCACTGCAGCAGCACGGCGAARGACAGTGTCGTTTGGAGCACATGTTCAGGATAACGAAGGYAAAAGGCAGGGGAAAAGTGGCTTACCGGACAGCTGTCCGGGCAAGTTTCCAAGCCCGTTTGTCAGATCGGTGGAGGCCGAAGAGGAGAAGACTGAAACCATTGACAAGGGACGCGGTCGCAACAAGCTCACTGAGAAGCTGGAGCAGGTCCGCGAAGAGTCCGCAAAACGCAAGTCTACTTCGAGCAGACAATATTCTGAGCCAGTGGAGGATACTGGTGTGGTTGTCGGCTCTACAGATGACATGCCAGAGTATTGGAAGATCATGTTTGAGCAGTATAGGGAAAGGTCGGAGCGAGAGTGTAGGAAGCTGCTCTCTAAACAGAGGGCCGCAAAGAGCTTTGCAAGGGAGAAAGACGAGCAGTTGATGGAAACAGTGGACCAGCTGAGACATGAAAAGAAGAAGGTAGATCGGCTGGAGAAACAGGTAGCAGATCTGCAAGCTCAGTTGAAGGAGTATCAGGACAAAATACGGGCTCCCTCCCCAGAAGAGCAGAATATCAAGACCGGGGTCGCGCAGGTAAAGCGCGACTCTGTGATATCTGGGTACCGACGGCATGGCGACCTTACTACATCTGCGAACGCCCAGGCACAGGAGTCCGAGAAGTCCACACGAGACACTGTGTTGAGAAAGCGTGCTTCCAAGGAGCACCTGCTCAACCACATGTCCAAGAGCACTGCCGCAGTCCAGAACGGGCACGCGAGACCGAGAGCGCGGAATCGCAGGCCTCTCAAAAAAGAGACAGAGGATGTATGGGCCCCGTCTGCAGAAGGAACGAGTCTCCTCCCGTCGAAGCCTGCTGCAATTCCTACAGCTTTCTCCCAAGCAGGCGATCATATACCCACGGAAGCCCTCAATCCACTAGAAATCAACACCCTCCCGCAAGAGCCCTTTCGGAGACCTCGTACCAAGCTCACTGAGAACCTTTCCGTGGCAATCCAAGATTCGAGCACTTTCTTGCCAGATGCAGAGAACGAGCGGCCCAACGTATTGAATGGAACTCCGGTCCCCATACGTTCGCCTGTACTCTCCCCAGTACGTTCGCATCTACGCACGGCGCCTTCGACTATGAAGGAGAACGGCCCGCCGACACCGAAGTCTCATCGACGTCCGCAGCGCGACAAACTGGATCCGGAGCCGCACGCTCGGGCTTCAGCCGAAAGGGCCGAGATGGATGATGTGATGGAAGAGGCCCGTCTCCGGCTCGCAGCCATTGGGCGAAAGGTGTCGTAGGGGAGATATATTTGAGCAAGAAGGATGACAGTCATTGTTTTTGAGCGTTTTATGTTTACAAAGGATACCCTGGCGTGAAAGCAGACGGAGAGAGATATCGTTGAATGCAAATAAATCATGAGATGGACCAATACCTCATGCTCCAATCTTGTTACAAAGGTCGGTGAAGCTGAAGCTTGCCGGCTCTCCTAGTGGTGGATTGACGTTAACGCTCGCGAACAGGTAGCTACGAGGACAAAAAGAAGCAGCCTTGTGGAAGGTCGACGTTCTCTCGAATTGCATCTTCTAGCTCGTGTTGTCGTTGTTGCAGAAAGCACGCGGCAGCCATCAATATCACCAGTCCTTGGGTGTACTCGATATCTTCTCAATGTCGGAATTGTGACGTGCTGGCCATTGATGTGTTGGACATAAACGCCGAACAGGGCGCGATGGATTTCTGGACCCAAAGAATGTCATGATTGGAGACTAGCACTGTGCGGCCTGGACGGCGTTGTATCAGGGCATTGTGGTATCTCCCATGACGCGACGAGCGGGTAGACTACAATTTGTTCACGATAGAAGAGGAAACATTGAATCACAGCTAAAAGCATCTTCGATGATAGCTACTGCTGCTGAGTCTCCATACTGCTCAAAGGCAAGCCAATTGAGGACGCAATGCCGGTTTTAGAGCTTCTGAATCTCTTGATGATAAACGCTGCCGGTGACACCTGGTTCGTTGATGCCATCCTTGCTCTGTCCTCCGCACTCAGATGTGTTTGTGCGCCATCGCAAGCCACCGTCAGGAGCCGATCCTTCCTTCAGTGCCGAGTTTGTGTGTTGGTCGCGTGACTGGTTGTTGTCATTGCGGTGGATGATGAGCTTCCTTGATGAGGGGCGAGCTGTTTATTTGCTGGGGAGATGTTAGTCGAGGATCGAGGAAAGTGTCGATGGAGATGATGCTCACGATCTGGCACGAGTCTTTCTTCTCTTCTTCTTCAGCCGGCGAACACGCTTCTTTCTCCACTTCGCTCTCATCTTGACTGTGATGGGTGTTAGTATGGCATTGACAATGGTGATGGCGCATGCTAGATGCCGCTGTGTGGACGAACCTGATTATTGCCTTGATGAGTTGATGTGTGCGTAAGGAAGAAACATCAGGTCGAGCTTGCYCAGAATTGAAGTGGGCAGCTTGGCAAGCACGCTAGCCGGCATCTCTTCGGCACTCACCGTCGGGCTTGCCCCGCACGACATCATCTGTCGGTCGCATCATTCCCGCAGGCACCTGTAACTACGGCGATCGAGGAAGGCAGAGCCAGAGCCGTATCGAGGACAGCTATTCAACATGGCCGTCTCACGAGATGCGACCTCATACCTACAACAAGTATCGGCTCCGGCGCAAGCGTCGCACAGCACACAATGCACGAAACCAGAGGCAAAGCCATTGGATCTGTGCATCCTCCTCCATTGCTCAGCTCGGCCTGGCATTGATGATTGTATGCTTTGATGGGGAGGTTCTTCACGATTTCACTGACAAAGGCCAGATATGATGGATCTCTTCACGAACGTAGAGTTTGACATCGGTCGCATGGACTTTTTTGAAGCTTTCAACATCGAAGACTATTGTTTATCGACTCACCATCTGCGATTTCGGTGCATTTCCTATGTTGACGAGAATGATCAAGTTGATCCCATGATATATATGGCTGTCGTTTCGTCAAGCGCAGTGATTCTCACTCGCTTCGGCATTGATGAGCCTCACGGTGGAATCGAGGTCAAGAGAGGTCAAGGTGATATTCTCTTGAGCCCTGGTGACCACGTGMAAGTGACGAACCAGTTCTCGCTGTCTTTCCACAAGCTGCGATGCTTCAGATCAAACCCGCCACGACTTGACGAAGTTCGGCGACAAGAGGTGACACGCTTCGCGGATCGGTTTCACCTGACGAGCCGAGTGCTAGGCATTGGTAGCTATGCTGCTGTGTATGTCGCAGTAAGAAAAAGCGACAACAAGCAGCTTGCGTGCAAGATCGTCGAGCATCGTCGTCACAGAACGAAAAGCGAAGTGATCAGACTTCGCGAAGAAGCAACAGAAAGGGAGTACACCGTTCTTAAGAATCTCTCACACCCCAATATCGTCTCTCTTGAGAAAGTCTTTCGCACTACACACAACGTGTACATCTTCCAGGAGCTTATCACTGGCGGTGATCTGCTATCTTTCCTCGACACAAGATCATGCCTCACAGAAGCCCAAGCCGCCGCAATCATACGGCAGCTTCTGGAGGCTGTCGATTACTTGCATCGCAATCAAGTTGTTCACAGAGGTATGGGGATTCAAGTGGCATTTGATGATCCAGAGGTATCTAATGTTGTACAGATATCAAGCCTGAGAACATCCTCATGACCTCCTGGCGGGATGGTACCCGAGTGGTCCTCACTGACTTCGGCCAGTCCAGGACCATTGTGGACTTGGAGAATGCAGCAAAGAACGCAGGAATTGGCCGTATGCACTCTCTTGTCGGAACCTACGGGTATACCGCACCGTAAGCTTGACATTCGTCTCTAGTCCTGTGCGATTGACCGCTGACATCTATAGTGAGGTCTACCATCAAATGAAGAGAGATCTACAAGATGGCTCTGGCTACAGCAAAGCAATCGACATGTGGTCAATCGGCTGCGTCACTGCACTGCTCCTCACCAATCAACCCGTCTTCCCAGATGGAAGACAGCTCGCCTCTGGTCTCACAACATTGTCGCAGTTCAGCTCACACCTCGAAGCATTGGACGGAAACAGCGAGATCTGGGCCAACGTAGGYCATCGTGCCAAAGCCTTCCTCCGAGGCTGTCTCGCAACCAAGGAAGACGATCGCTTCACAGCCAGAGATGGCCTCAACCACGCGTGGTTCACGCATCGAAGCTATCATGCCGAGTTCGATGCTGCATATCAACGAGCAATTCAGGACTGGAAGCCGAGACATCACGATGCTGATTTGATAGAGATTATGGACACCAGTGACATTGCAGCTGATGATGAAATCCGCTCGCGCCATTTTAAAGCCTACGAGGACCTTCATGCCAGCCCAGTGGTCCCCGATACTCCTCCGCCACAGGCCTCCTCTCCGCCGTGGAGAACTTCTACCATTCCACATCGCTGAACGAGCTATCTTACTCAGATCTCTCTCAGCCACATGTTGCTTTGCTTGTCATGCTCAACAGGCCCTCGGCGGTCCTTGGCAGTTGCTAATCAAAGAGAAACATTTCCTTTGCTATGAAATAATCCAGAACTCTAATTCCGCACCGTTTCAGTGATCWAGTGTTGTCAGACAATGGTCCTTACGGAGTGGACTGCCTTCTGGGGGTCTATTTAGTTTCGCTGCCTAGCAATACCATCAAGATAATGCAAGGAAAGAACTGCAGGGTTGGTAATACTCGTCGGGCCTTCTGATGGGCAAAGAAAATGTCATTGTAAAGCATGACTGCTCGCTAATTCTATCGCTAATTGCGCTTGATCGCTTTTGATCTGCTCTAATCTAGAAAGGTAAAGAGGTTCGTGTGAWCCACGTTCAAAGCTCTGTCAGCATTCGCCTCCTCAATCACACAACTGATATTGATCTCGCTGGCTCCTTGTGAGATCATCTCGATGTTGATTCCATGTTCGCCCAACGTGCTGAAGAATCGTCCACTTACTCCGACCATCGTCCGCAACTCTCTTCCGACGAGGGAAATGATGGCCATTCCTGGCACCAGGTCAACGTCACCCCACACACTGAGATCGTTCACAGCACCCTGCAGTGCGGCGGATTCGATCTTTAACTCCTCCTCTCCATTCCCAGAAAGCATGCTGATTTCGCTATGCAGCGCCATGCTGACGTGCACCTCGGATGAGGAGATGAGATCGACGGATAAATGGTGCTTGTCGAGGATACTGAAGATGGACATGAGGAAGCCGTGAGAGCGCGTGCGGCGCTTGGAGTGCACATTAAGCACTGTAATTCCGCGCTTCGTTGTCACGGCTGTGGGTCGTTTCGCTTTGTTCTGCCCCAGCAAGTTGGAGCTGGAGCGACCACGGAAAAGACCTGGACCACGGATTTTCACCTTCTCTTCTGGCTCTGGAAGAACAACGGTGCCTTTATTCCGAGGGTTCATGACATTCTTGATACGAATGGGGATGCTGGCCTTGATCACTTGGTCCATGGTGAATGGATGAATCACTTCAGAGCCGTAAAATGTAAGCTCAGCGGCTTCACTCGGCGTGACCGAGTCCAGAAGTCGTGCCGTCGGGCACTTGCGTGGATCGGCGGTGAAAATTCCGTCGACCTCTTTCCAGATTTGCAATTCGCGTGCCTTCAGACCAACTGCTGTCAGTGCAGCACATAGATCCGTGTACCCACGTCCGATTTCCTTTAGCAGACCTCCTGGAACCGATCCAAAGTAGCCAGTAATCACTGGAACCACGTCAGGTCCCAGAGCTTCGATTCGAGCTGCAATGGCCAGGCCAATGTTGAGGTAGAACTGCTCGTCCAGTGCTCCTCCCACGTCAAATTGGATCAAGTCGCTTAGATCGACATATGCCGCCTGCACTCCTCGACTCTGCAGCACTGCTGTCATGTAMAGACAACTGAGCTTCTCACCAAAAGAAATGACCATGTCCTCCGTCTGGTTTGTCACAGCCCGCAGGTATTGAGCGCTCTCCAAGATTCTCAGCAGCTTTTTGCACTCCGCGTTCACCATATGGCTGTACTCGTCCAGCATACTGCTGCTGCTGCCCCATACTCCACACGAATCCTTACCGGCTTGCAAGTGGTCGAGTCGGATCGCTTCCACAATCTCTCTATATTTGCCAGACGTCTGATCCAGCGCGTCAATACTGCAACGGACCAGTCGAGAGGTCGTGCCTTCGTTCTTCGAGGTCGATGTGCGAGCGGAGCAGACGACGGCAATTCGCGTGCCTGGCTCAAGGCCTGCCCTGTTGTACTCAGTACCTCGCCATGGGCGGTGTGGTCACTTCACTTACTGCACAATGTCTTCCGCAATCTTGACAGGAAACTTGCCCACACTCGTACCGCCGAACTTTTGCACCACCCAGTTTCCACCACCAGGTATGCTTTTCTCTGTTTGGTGGGGTCTTCTGTCGGTCACGCCGTTTCCCAGTATGCCATTGATGAAATTGGAGGCGTCTATGGGCGCTCGTTCCCGCCGTATTATGGGGAAATCCATTGTGAGAGAGGGCTAGGGCGAGAGTGGACTGTCGCAAAGTCCAGTATTAAAGGAGTGGGTGTGGTATGCAAACAATCGCTTGAAGAGGGTTGAAGTTGTGACTCTTCATCAAGTCGGGTGGGGGTGGGGGTCGGAGATCCGGCGATATTGCGCGAGATCTTGTTGCCGAGCTTCGCCTTTTGTCGTGATCAGATCTTGAGATGCACACGGTATTGCGCATGCGTGTGCTCCTGCGATGATGTTTGGGAATCATCAAATGACCAGCAAAGCATCTTTCCCGACAAGTAAGGTAATTGATCGCAGGAGACCCTTCCCGATGGTTCTACCAAAAACATGACGGGATGGAAGCCTTCAAAAACTTTTGCCCCGGCATCGGCCTTGGTTTTTCACATGCCACCAATACCATCGGTAATCATCTCACCGCTATAAGCGCTCTAAGCGACATTCATTCGAGACGGTTGACACCGAGGGACGGGCGAGACGAGCATTGCCAGCCCGCCGCGCCATCAATGAACAAATGCCAACGACCACCGAGGCAGGATCACAAAAGTAACGCGACCTGCGGGGAGTTCGTTGTGCCTTCGAGCAGCATCACTTTGGATCGGCACCGAACGACAACGTTCCTGGCTGTATTGTGGAGAGCAGTACCCTTCGACTTCAAACTCCTGCCTATCCTGTATGAGCATGATCAAGTCTTGATTTGACTGTGATCAATACGTGATCATTTCTGTGCTAGAATGTCGACTCAGGTCAAGAATGTATGTCTCTCTTATTGTACCATCGTATCACGGCACCAGCGCGGCGCGGTGACAGGATTACATCTCGCAACAAGTCCTCCCGGCAACTGCACAGCATAATCCGAGTCCCATCTTGTTGACATGCCGTACTGCGGGTAGTCTGTAGACACAATCTGCGCCGCACTCTGAAAGGCATTATCACGCATGGTTGTGTTCYGAGACACGACCGTAGTGATCGGTTCGTCTGCCCGGGTCCTCACAAGATAGCCTTTACGAACCAGCCGTTGTATTTCGGTCACGTTTGGCGAGTTGTATTTGATGAATGCAGCGTCGGCGTCACCCTCCACTGCATTCGTGAARACTGTCCGGTTCTGTAGTGATTCGTGACCATTTGCTCTGTACAAAGGTCGGATGTTGGCGTCCGATTCCGGGTCGTTATCGAAGTAGAACATGAATTTTCCCCGAGATTGCTTAAGTGTTGGCCAGCCATGCTTCAAAACTGATTGCTCCAAAGTCATACCAGGACGACGAAGGTCGTCTGGAACGATGAGCTTCTCGGGCGATAAGATCGAACGTATCTCGGCATCTACGTCGAGAATTTGAGGAAGCGTCCAACTCAATGCCTCTTGCGCACATACACCACCAGCGGAACATGCGGGTGCGTCTGTCTTCAGCTCCAAGTCGATAGTGAGGGGTAGGTGGCTCGGATTGGCCTGCGACCAGGTGTTCAATTGCGACAGACACTCGGTGAAGGTGTGGCAGATCGCATTAGTATCTATGTCCTTTATGTGAAAGACCTTGAGACCTGGCTTGTACATGTTGATGTCATGAAAGGGTGCGGTCTCATTGGTGAGGTTGCTCAGCTTCCAAATCAAGGGGAAAGCATATATGCCTCCCTTGGGATCGGAATGGAGGTCGATCTCGAGGGATCGAACAGACTGGTGATCAAGTTGGTCGGCCCAGCTGGAGTGAGAGTAGTACAGATTCTCCGCATTTGGCACGTATTTTTCGAAGACGTCGCGTTCGGAGCGGTTGATCTCGCGGTGGTACGAGTTGTGAGTTCCGACGACCTGGATCTGGTTCATATGCAGCTTGCTGTCATGACTATGGGGCTTGTTCGCGAGCGCCGTCTGCTCCAAAAGGCCATCTAATCGCTCTCGGTCAACTTCCTTCTTGCTCTGCGACCCCTCTGACTTACGTGTGGCGACCCAAGGCAGGAAAAATTGTGTACGCATAGCTGTCAGCCCAACTGCGATCAACGTGCAAGTTGTAACAGCAGTGAATGCTACGAGCAGCCTAGAAGTTGATCTGACCATCCTTGCGCCCAAGTGACATGTATCTTCACATGTCGTGAGGGGAAGCGCTCATTGGGCGACCTCGGTGTCCGCCGCCTTAAGGAACAACCTTGAAGTGAGTTTAACAAGCAGATGTGTAAGCGTTGTCTCCGTGCTCAGATCGTCTGATCGCTGTGAGATGGCATCTCCACTACATTGTTCCCAACTCACCATCTCTTCCAAATCCGCACCACCTCACAATCACAATCATGACGTTTCTCACGCATTCGCGCGACTCACCATAGTCATGCCGCCCACCCTACTGAAGACTCTCGTAGCGATGCAGTCACCACTGTGGGTCTGCGTAAGTGGCTTGTCGCTCAGGAGATGCGACGGAACGACTGCTCGGAAGGGCTTGGCTGACCGCGTCCGAGCTTTCTTCTTCCGTCCGTCTCGCGTCTTCATTTTTCTGCCCACCTCCCTCGCCAATAATAGAAGTCCGTTGACATCCGAGAGAACTGATCTCTAGGCTGCCACTGGACATTTGGTCCGTTGGGCAGGTATTCTTCACGTTGATGAAGATCTTAACTCGGCCCCGACACCTCCTCGCCTCGCATCGGCACCTTAAGAATTGCTCCGACACCACCTGCATCTTCTAGGAAAAGCTCTACAGGGTCCAGGATGTCCACGCCAGGCGACAACGGCGGCACTATCCCCAAGCGAAGACGGATCGAACGTGTAACGGCGGCTTGCGACTTGTGCAAAGCTCGCAAAGTGAAGTGCGACGGGCAAGTCAGCTCACAGGCGGAAGACATCAAATGCTAACGTGTTCACCCTTGCTAAAGGCAGACGCCCTGTAGCTACTGTGTGAGGAAGAAACGCGCAGACAACTGTGTATTCTCTGGTCCGAGGCCTCGCACGGTGCAGTCGGCGTGCAATACGCCTGGAAATGCCGTGCGAGTCGATCCAACACAGCTACCGGCCCTACAGAGGCGTCGTAGCGAGGAACATTCGCATAGGCCTAGAGAACTTCAAGACCACGGGCTCGGACGATCTATATCTCCCAACGTAAGCAGGGATGATCATCAAGAGGGTACAGCTGTTCCGTTGGAAGCTCGACTACTGCGTGACGCCCAAGGAAAAGTCATATTCATCGGTGATTGCGCACCGCTGTCGTTTCTGCAGACTGTGAGACACCTCATTGCCTCAGAAGTCGATCCAGATGGATTCCCAGTGGCATCTTCAAGGGTGAGTTCGTCCGAAAGCAATGGGAGGGACAAGTTGCCAGATGTCTCTGGATTGTCCCTCTCCGCCACTTATCGAGCCACTCTGCGATTGGAGAGCATCCTGGCGAGTCCAAAATGAACAATTGTCACGAGAGACCGTGCCGAGCTAAGAGAAGCGTTTACTTTGCTTATCGTTGCGGTAAAAGGCTTTTCAATCGCTCTCTCCAGTATTGCCCTGCACTCCATGACGCTGACACGACACAGGACTCTATCGTCGAGGTACCGCGGCCGGAGCTGTCAGACCGGCAATCATCAGCTTTCGGTGCGCCCACTGCACCGCTCGAACTTGCGGGTCTGATCGAAGAGTATTCGATAGCTACCACAGGTCTTGTAGACCTCTTCGAAAAGGGGGAACTGCAGTCATGGATCACAAATGCTCCTAGCACTGCCCCGTACTTTCTTGTACTGGCCATTGGTAAACAGGGGAAAGACGAAGTCAAGGCAGAATCATGGTTTAARCGTGCTCGCGACGATCTGCTCATAAACTTATGTGGCAGCATGAATGTGGCCACAGTACAGGGCTTTGCGTTGGTTTCTTTATACATGCTGAGAGCGTTTCAACCCAATGGAGCTTACCTGTACTTTTGTAAGCTTGAGCAATGGCGTTCTGCCAATGTTTACAGTTTCACTGATCTTTATCATAGCACTGGCTGCTCGTACAGCGTACGCAATCGGTTTGCACCGTACAGAGGTCAACGCTTCTTTTGGATCAGCAAAGCACGCAATGAGAGACCGAATCTGGAAAAGCCTCCGCGTTGTCGACATGCTTATAAGCAACCTTCTGGGCCGACCACCTTCGACATCGGACGTCGACTGCACTGTCAAGTACAACGCTTCGGAGACCAGCCTTCCATTCCTGGTACTGGACTCCAGTGTCCAAATTTTCATGATCATTGAACGAGTGGTCGTTGAGGTCTATTCGCGTAAACGAATCTCTCTTCGCATAGCGACCTACGTCTCTCATCAGCTCAAGTCATGGGCATCAAGGTGGATGAGGCAGTTTGTCAATATTACCAGCCGGACTACTACCAGCGTGACTGGGCGCGACTCCACTGTAAGTAGTGTGACGAAAGAAAGACATTCAAGGCCAGGTTTGAGTTATCATGCCAACGGGCAGGTGTACGCAGGTGGTAAATCGGAACTGTTTCGGGGAACGCTGGGCTTCTATCGTGTGAGACGGTGCTAATTCTTCTTCGTTTTCTTTTCAGGTGGGGGCTTGTCAAGTGTTGTGCTCCTATTACTACGGCATAATGCTTCTCACAAAGCCGTTTCTCCTATACGAGCTTTACGACGTTCTGGGAGCGCCGGTCAAGGCGCCCACCACCCAAGCGGAGAACGATGAGAAGAAGAAGTTCGCTGACGCTGCGCTAGATGCAGCCTCATCGTTCGTGGAGACACTGCAGGCCGTGATCGCCACAGGCAGCATGCCACTTCGCATGCCCCTGATTGTGTACGTGCTCATCCGCGGCTGCAATGAAAGATATTTGACTAACATAACACAGCTCTTGGCTTTTCACGACTTCGCTAGTGCTCGCGATCGGCAATCTTGGTCAGAGCGGGCTTGTGTTTGAGGAGAGCTGCCAAGCCTCCATCCGGTGTCTGGACTATTTCGCCAAAGTCGATCCACATGCTCGTCAATATTCACTCATTGTGCAGTCTCTACTCAAGACAGTGGTCAAGCATGTTCGGGAAAGGGAACTTCTTGTTCGGTCCCGCAGAAAGCAGGCATCTTCTCAACTATTTGGCTTGCTACCTATTGATGATGGAGAGACTGAGGTGCAGCCACCGCAAGCTGAGAGGACAGATCATGACACGCCTCCATTGATGCCTGATCAGGAAATCACATCTGTTGCTGCTGCACCCGCGGACTTGACCATGTACGACGCCGACTTCTTTGCGATGCCGTGGCTCAATGAAACCGACGAAGGTCTGCAAGACTTCCTGCAGCCTGGTCGCCAAACGCTCGACGGCTCTCTTGCGGACATTCCGCTCTTCCCTATGTAAGTCTAACCAAAAACTGAAAGATCTGACTCTGGTGCGTCTCAATGCATCGATTCTTTCACATTTGCCGAACGCTCGGGCCGTCAATCGTCCCCATGTGCGAATGGAAGACTGTCCTCCGAGAGAGAGTTTTTCAGAAAGCCAGCGAGTTTTCCCTCGTTCGAGATCGCTGCTCTCTGGATTATGCTGACGTTCCTTGATTTCCCCTTAGGTATGACCAAATGACTGGCTCGTTTGGGCCTGATCTAGCCAATGGGCTGTGACGAGGTGGGTGCACGCAGAAAGTTCGACCGCGAGACAGGTCATCCAACCGCAACAAACAACGCCGCCTCACCCTACTGTGGCATCCCTGGTCTCATCCCTTGACGTTCTCAAAAATGGAATCAACTTGGTCCCACCTGTGCCGACGAGATCTTCCGTGGCAGGCACTGCTGATGACAGCTTTGTGGAAGCGGACGCGATGCTCACGCGGTCTTTTTCCATGGGCAACCGAGGCATTCTGCTTGGTAGGATGATGTATCTCGTGACTAGTTGGATATGCTTGTCACGGAAGCCGCTGAGTACTGCCACAACGCTGTTGTACGCCGCAAGTAGATCAGAGTTCTCCTGGTGTTCATCGACATAGCCTCGGATGTTTGCAATAGCCTCGATGTCGTCGAGGAATCTGGCATGCGGCCCTGGCATGTATCTTCGCATCTCCTGGTGGAAGTTGCTGCATTTGGTGTGTTCCACACCAAGAACTGCATCGAAGAATTGGATCAAAGAWCTCTGGCCGTTGCTCCCGCCACGTAATTTGCGCCACGACCCTTTTCCGCTKCCTTCGTCATAGAAGATGCCGTCGGGTAAGCCTGCGGTCTCCATGTTCATACTGCCAGCCAGGAAAGGTCGAATCTCGTGGTAGAAATATTGCGGGCGACATTGCTCATCCATGCGTTCTAATAGCGCGCCGATCTCAACAATACTTTGACCAAGACTGTCCAGGCTATCAATGATGATTGCCACATCATCTCGCTCAACAGCTTCCATGGCTTCCAGCATCATCTTGATCAAGGGCCCTGCTCTTGCTTCCATGGCATTTGAAATGATAAAGAACCAAGACTCATCGATCGATCCGGTCTGAGTGTGTATCGATACCAAGTTGTCGGGATTCGAAAAGTCGACAACACCATCTTCGATCGTTGTCCAATTCCAAAGATTGAGTGCTGCATAGGTCGCGATCGGGTGAACCTCGAGGTGCTCGGCTGCTGCAAGAAAAGAGACTGATATAGCCGGTGGTAGCCGCTATCTATTGTCAGCATGTGATCGGTCTCAGACCAGCGTGCTACTGACCTGCGCGGGTTCCGGGCCTTGCCAAACGTATGCTTGAGTCAGGATTGCGAGTACCGAGTACGCCCTCTGCCACTCTGGCTCACTGCTCAGGTGCGATGTGTCTAGGACTGGCAATTCGTCGACTCGTTGCCGAACTTGTCTGGACTCGAGGAGCTCGGGCAACATCTCAACAATGGCTTCCCACGGCTGATAGTAGTCGTCTGGCAGGCGGCTTAATGGCACTTCTGCAGGAAGGAATCCATTCTCGGAAATTTTATATGATGCGAGTGCTGCTGGCGAAGGCAGGGGACTTAGTCTTGCGGGGCTCATGGTGTGTCGATGTTGTTGTTGAACTGAGAATGGCTGCGTAGGTGGAGCAGAGGCTGTGTAGTATGTTCAATGGTGAGGACTACGCTGTTCGGCCATTATATGGCGTGTGATTGTCCAACACACAAGGAAACCTACGGATCGGGGCAGCAATCCGTTCCGCAATGCCGTTCTTTTCTTTCACTCGCTTCACTGGTGGAGTACAGGGGTCAAGGCTGGTATCTACTTAGGATATCCTTTGTGTGAGGTTGCCGGAAATGGTTACATTTGCAAGAAAGAAGTCGTTGACGATTGGCCCCCTTGTCCATRCCTGCACACTCACTTCTCAAATTGACACCTAGAATAATGATCGCAATGCAAGTATCATCAATCCGTGCCATGGCTCTGCCACCGTCCACAAAATGATGTAAACAAATGGCCCGTGTGCCAGTGTCACAATAGAACTCCGTCTTCCGTCAGTTCCTTCCGACAGCATGTGTCGAAGCGATGTGGACATCGTGTGGTTTTGCACATGCACCACACAACTCTTTGTAGAATCCTTCAAATCCACAGCTTGATAGGCCGAGAGCTGTTTGCACGCACCAGCATCCACAATATCTTCCGCTAGCGCGCGTTGCACCTTCCGTACTTTGCCTCCTTCCTCATTGGTGACGGAACTTGATTCGAAATAAGAATGTCGTCGTCGTAGCAGTCCTTTCAGCACTCGCATCATAATCATTCATCAAAACCTTCACTTCACCTTCATCCCTACTTCGAGCACACACATCGACACACAATGGACGTTCATAGTGCCATCGAAACACTTCGCCGTGGCGAAAAGCCCGAGTGGCCAACCCACACGAACTCTCTGGACTTTGCACAATCTCTCGATAATGTCAAGGACCTTCCCAGGTACGCATCACACGGCAATCCCATGATCATCCCTGATTGTTTGTCGAATTGCCATTGACATATGACAGTTTCCGGAGTGAATTCGTGGTGCCGACCAAAGCTCAACTGAAACGAAAGACACTTGCAGATGATGCACAAACAAGCGCAGTTGCATCAGGCCCAGATGACGAGAGCATATACTTCTGCGGAAACTCCTTGGGTCTTCAGCCAAAGGTCTTAACCGAATATATGGCAGCTTACATGAAGACATGGGGCTCCATTGGCGTCGGTGGTCACTTCACAAACTTCGAAGACTCCCCGTTGGCACCTTTCCAAGACATGGCGGCGGATTGCTCCAAGAAGACCGCTGCTCTAGTCGGTGCTTCCCCCGAGGAAGTTGTAATCATGAACACGTTGACTGTCAATCTTCATCTCATGATGGCTGCCTTCTACAAGCCGCAGGGAAAGAAGACCAAGATCATGTGCGAGTGGCGGCCGTTCCCAAGCGATTGGGTATGTATACCACATGAAAGCCTGCTGGTATATTGCTCATACTCTCCCAGTACGCTATTGAATCTCAGATCGAATGGCATGGTCTCAACGCCAAGGAGAACATGTTACTTGTTGAGCCTGATGACGGCTACATCATGACAACCTCCAACATCATTTCTCTCATCGATAAACAYGCCGATGAACTTGCTTTGATCCTTCTCCCTGGCATTCAATACTACAGTGGGCAATTGCTGGACATTGCTACTATTACCAAGCATGCACACTCTCGCGGACTCATCATTGGCTGGGATCTTGCACACGCAGCTGGTAATGTCGAACTCAAGCTACATGAATGGGGTGTTGACTTTGCTTGCTGGTGCAACTACAAGTACATCAACTGCGGAGCTGGTGGTATGGCTGGTGCTTTCGTTCACGAGAAGCACGGCAACAATGGCTCGAACACCGGATTGAAGGGATGGTACGGCGGTGACAAGTCTGTTCGCTTCTTGATGGACAACAGTAAGTTATTCCCCTACCATGATAATGTTCAATCCCGGCTAATTTCTACCAGAATATGTCCCTACTCCAGGTGCCCAGGGATTCCAACTCGCAAACCCATCCGCAGTAGACTTGACCTGCCTATCCGCCTCCCTATCCATCTTCGAAAAGACATCCATGTCAGCCCTTCGATCAAAATCATTACTACTCACTGGCTACGCCGAGCACCTCCTCAACCAAATCTCAGAGCGAGACTCTGCCGAAACGGTACCATTCCAGATCATCACACCCTCAGACCCAAGACAGCGCGGAACACAGCTCAGCGTACTTCTTCGCGAGGGACTGCTAGAGCCGGTCAGCGCCGCTCTGGAACAGGATGGAATCATCTGCGATAAGCGAAAGCCTGGCTGTATTCGCGTCGCTCCTGTTCCGCTTTACAACACGTTCAGCGATGTGTGGCGCTTCATGCAGACTCTGGAGCGGGCTCTGCAACCAAAGGTACAGGAAGATTTGAACGACAAGTCGGGCGCTCTTGTGCAAGACCATGGACAACACCAGGCTGGTGCGGAGGTTGATGCTAGATTGTAGCTCCCAAACTAAGTAACACACGATGTAATGAAATTTAAGCGCAATGTGTCCGGGAAGCTGAGTGGACGCGGTGTTGTGAAATCGGCGTACTGATCTGTTCAATTACGCTCTCTACGCAGCGGTTGATTCGAGTGCTGCTGGAGCTTCACAATGAACATAGTTACAGGCGAGAGTGAAGCAAAGGCAATTCAATTCATGGGGTCTCGTGTCAATAACGCCGCGCTAAAGTGCAGTAAGTGTGAAAATCAGCCCGACGAGATCTTCACGCCGTACAGCTGTAGTCTCGCCGCAACACGACGACGACAGACCGGACAAATTTCGATTCGAGCGGCGCATTCGCGGCAAGCGACGACATGGCCACAGTCGTAGAAGGCGGTGGTCATGTCTTGGTCGTAGCAAATGGTGCAGCGGCTCTTGTCTTCTTCCGTGACGGTACCCTTGAGTGTGAACGAACCGTGCTTCTTGCCCTCAAGCCAGCCGCCCTCAAACACATTCCCCGAGGAGAGCTCGGTGAGTCTGCCCCGACCGTGATGCTTGTCTTCCTGCCACTCGCCCTCGTAAACGTCACCAGTATCAGCATAGATCATCTTTCCAAATCCATGCTTGAGGCCCTTCTCGAAGCTTCCGAGATACTCATCGCCGTTTGTGGCGATGTGGTAGCCGCCACCGTGATACTTTCCATTCTTCCATTGACCCTCGTAGTGGCATCGCCCTAGCCAAGAGAAGGTGCCCTTTTCAAGCGTCGTTCCATCAGTCGGGTCGTCCTCGATGATCGATCCCTCATCAGCGTCGCGCATRATCGCATCTCCAACGTTCATGCCATCCGGCTCCGGGGTGGCGGCACCCGCCGCCCTGGGAACCACAAAATTCTCAATGGGAGCCGCGTTGAATGTGTCGACCGCAACATCGTCGCGCACATACATGACGATTGAAGGAACCTCGTTTTCTTTAGTCTCATGAAAGTTGCTGAACACAGAATCGTAGCCGTCATGCGGACTCCTCGATCTACCTAAAAGAGTGAAGTGGTTAGCAGCTGAGGAAGACACTTTGCAGATTTACTTACCGCGGTCATCGAGATCAGATCCAAAGTAGCGATCACGAGCCTGCTTCTCTGTGAGACGAGTTACGAGCCCGTCATGGTAGCCGTACCATCCCTTTCCGACGCCATTTGGTCTCACATAAGTGTTGTATTTTGAAGACATGAGATGCCCACAGTGAGTGATGAAGGCAAACAGCGTGTATTGAGACCCATTGACTTGAATATGATCATTAAGGCGGACACTGTTAGWGATCTTTTTCCATTTGCGTGTTTTCTTGTCATGCTCCTGGCGTGTAAGTTCCATGGTCAATAGCTGTGGACATACGATGGTCTTCGGGTGGTGGTCCACTGCATCCTGGATGGTCACGTACTCCTTGGTGTTGAGTCGACTCACACCGCATGCCGAGCCTCTCTCCAGGTCGAACACGCCCACAATTTCTTGCCACTGCTGCACAAGTGCAGGGTCGTTTTCAGAGTTGAAAAGAGCRGACATCTTCCACATCATCTCCATCACATCGCCTTCGTGATAAGTTCCGCGCGCGTTATGGGTTGAAGATCGCTGGCGGCTATACATCTTGAGCAACAGCGGTTGCAGCCATTCTGCTAACTGCGTGTCAGCCGGCATTTCATGGACGAGTCTGCGAAAGGGTGCAAAGTGGAGGAGCGGAACCGCGCCAGCAACGTATTGTGACGACTTTCTGAAGGGTCTGAGGCCTGTAACAGAAACGATCTGATCCGAAGCACCACGTTGCGCGCTGTGCTCCCACTTGCTGCCGGTGGGATCCTCAATGATTCGGACATACGCCTTGAATGCAAGCTTGTCGTTGCGTAGTATGGCCTGACGCTGAGTGTGCTGCCTGATGTGGAACTCGCCGCGCGGATACTTGCTGAAGTAGACCCATCCATAGTCGGCTTGCTTCTTGTGGAATTGATGGGCCTCGGATCGGTGTTCATACACCCTGGGCTCCTCGGGGTTGTACATGACGACCAAGAACTGTGCAGCAACTGAGCGGCGCTTGCGGATCTGGCTGGCGTCCTTCAGAAAAGGGAAAGGTGGGTGGTGGAACTCTTCCGTCTCGGCATAGTCTGACTCGAGCATGCTGATGCACTCGAGATACACACTGAGATACTTCGAGCCGTGACCCTTGGGGTGAAACTTGATCTGCCAGTCCAAGCCGCCAACACGGACGACTGGAGAGCGCATGATCTCCTCATTGTTGGGGTTGTCCTCTGTGCCGTTGAAGGCCTCCACAAGCCAATCAATGCGTCCGCTCTCTCCTGGGACCAGCTCTGGATCTTCTACATCGAAGGACATCTCTTTCTCCCAGTATTCGTGGTCGAGCGCGCTCCGCTCCCCCTTGCTAACAAGGAACTCCAGCTCGTCTTCGCACGGCACTGTCAGATCTTCTGTGATCGGCGCCCATGCTCTCGGCGAGTCATCCCCTTCTTGCGTGTCGTACCCGTCACTCCCCGTGTAATCCGAWCCTGCCCTTCCTCTTCCTCCGCCTTCTCCTGTTCCTCCTTCTGCTCCTCCCCAAGAAGCTGGAGCAGCGGGCGGATGTTGCGTGATTGTAGCGTCGGACGTGCGGAGCTCCGGGGGCAGATTGCTGGCAGGAGGCGGCGGTGGTGGGCCCTCCACGGTGGCGTCCATCGTAAGTAGGTGGGCGTCAAAGAGGTGATGTCGAAAGGAGGGTGCTTTGCGGAGAGGTAGATGCACGAGTGCAATGATGTCGATGGCAATCGAAAAGTCGCGAATGTCTCGGTAGCTGGTGGTGCCTTGGAGACTTAGAAATAGCTTCTTGTCATCGGWCAGCCAAATCCCTTTAATCTTTGCTCATGTGCACCCTCCACCGCCGAAGTTTGATCGACACAGATCACTGCTTCGAATGACAGCAGATAAGGACAATTCCTAAATGTTTTCGCGCGTCGGAAGGGAAGCAACTCCGGCGTTCCAGGATGCTTGTGACGGCGAGTGCTCGAATCGGTGCACTGAGAGCGCGGTTGAGGATGGTCCTCCAGGCAGAAGCAGCCTCAAATGTGTCATCGGGATGCTGGTGCTGCACAGCTGCCCAGGATCGGTAGGTAGATCATCAAAGTGGATCGGTGAACGCACGTGAATGCATGCACCTGCATGGACCCTTCCAAGTTCCAACCACAGCCCCGCGTTCTGTCCAAAAACGGCAGGGCTGCGGTACCACCAAGCCACAAAATACAGTGCAGTGAGATATGTATCATCTGCGGCCTGGACACGGGTAGTCAGTTCAATGTACGAAGACTTCCGTTGAGAACAAGTGCAGCAGTTCACATGATAGATGCGTCGACGATTTTTCGGCCCGAAATTTCGAGGCGATCGATAAGGTAACTCTGGTAAGGTAGCTCTGCCGTAGAGTGATCAGATTTAAAAAAACGTCTACAACCACGCCGCTCTACGTACCGTGTCCGTCGATGGAGCCGTTCCTCCCAACGGTTGTAAAGGTGCATTGTCAGCCATCCGCGTCCGCCCGTCTGGTCCTTGCAGACAACTACCCCTGCGGCAAGCGCTGTGTTTCGCTGTCAGGTTACCCGCAGGCCTACCCCCTAGATGCTGATGTACCTTGCAGAAGCGCGGTAAGCTCGAACTTATCCAAGCAGACTCTACCAGTTGGCATCACTTAKGCTCACTCACTTTCGCAAAGGTGGCGGCAACGATCAAGGGAAACACAATTGTTGCTTCAGCATAAACCTGCGATTGCATTAGCGTGACGCCGACGTTTGCAATACCGAGGTCGTAGGGGACATCAGGTGTGATGAAGAGGGACGTGTAGCAGCCGTTGAGCTCTTGCACTGGTTGGGATCTGTTTTTATCCCGTCTGTGCCCAGGAACAACTTGAACGTACCTTCACGCTGGCCGCGTCTGCCTTGATCTTACCCCAACTGACAGCTTCATCTGGTCGGGCACCAGCATCAGAGCCGTCGAACTCCTGACCTGTGTTGATGTAGACGGCACTCTCAGCGCCATTGCGCATGAGGTTCGCGTTAGCGATATGATGTTTGACAAGCCCTCCGCCGAGGATGATCATGCCAGTCCTCTTTGCGCGCACGGCCATCGTGTTGATCCTGCGAATGTCTTCCACAATGTCGACCCGGAGCTGCAAAGGCGAGGTCTTGAATGTGTGGAAATACAACATGTCTCCGAGACTGCCATCGGTAAGAGCTGGACAGAAGACGGGAATGTCGTTCTTGTAGGCCCAATAGTACACTGAGCGCTCATCATTGATCTCTTTCCCTAGCCTCGCGATAATCTTGCTGGGTGTCCAATGCAGAGGCTCTTCCGCAGTCTTTGAGGCTTCCTGCTCTTCCAACATCATGTCCAAAATCGGCATGACCCAATCCTCAAACTTGCAATAATTGTCGTTGGGCACCACAAGGTTCCCGATGCGGTTCATTCCTTTGGCACGCAGAGCAGCACCGGGTGTGGAGAACGCTCCCAGGTAGGTCTCGCCCATGCATTTGATAAAGTCTTCTTCCACACCTCCAGCCGTCGTGACGATGGCAGAGACATGCTTGTGCTGAACAAGCCATCTCAAAGTCTCTCGCAGGCCAGAGGATATCAAATTAGAAGTGTAGCCGAGGAATATCGTCGTCCGGTCGCCCGTTTCCTGGTCACGCCATGTTCGCTATAGCCATGGTCAACAAAAGCGGTCCACAAGAGTGAGACGTGTCGGCGTACCATGCCATTGACTATATCCACAGCCTGGCCTATTGACGTAGCTTGAAACCCCACATTCTTGAGATTTTCCACCAATTCCGCCACGGTAATATTGCGATCCGCAAAGGCATCAAAGTCTAGTCCTTTAACGGGGATTGCTTCCGCCGGGACTGGGTCCGACGGCTTGAGAACTGCATCTGTTACAGCTGCAGGTGCTGCGTCGTTGGCAGGGGACGCCATCGCATGCCCTGTCGGAATGTAAGACGAGACGGATCTTGGACAACAAGAGAAAAAGTCAACAAGTCAGCAGCCGAAATCAGGCTTCACGATCCCTGCACAATGGGCCGGGCCGCGCGAGGTTGCGCATGGCAGTCTCGATTCTCGAGCCGGGGCCGTCGACTCGTGAACCGGAGACCTCCAGCTTAGGGTTGTTCATACACGGTGTATTTAACTTTCGCATTATGTACACGTATATGTACACTACGTACACTACGTGTACGTAGCGGCTGCGCTAACTAAGAAGGGTATAGATATAAGTAAATCTCTATAAGAGGATTAGATCTAATTACGTAACTGCCCTTACTACTTACTACTTATAGCTTACTATTACTAGCTACTAGCTTATCGAATTAGTTATTAACTATTACTTTAAGGAGCTCTAAAAGGCTCGCTAGAGCCGCTTTATTATTATCGGCTTTATTAAGAAGCCGGTTATCTATCTTATATTTAATGCGGAGGTTCTAATAAACGTATACTAGCTTATTTAGAGCGTCGTATAAGAGCTAGTTACGAGTTAAGCTTATAATAAAGCTATACGCAGACTAATTACGCTCTATAATACCGGTAGTTAAATAGATAGATAGCGATAGTAATACGAGCTTAGTTAGCTCCGGATATTGCTTCTAAAAGTTGTTAATCTACTACTATATAGTTAAGCCTCTTAATCTAGAGGCCTATACGATCTTATTATTAAATTAACCGCTCTTATTACGGAGGGCGAATAGGTTACTAAGGAGCGCTTTAGCTCGCATTTTAAGCTCTACGGTAGACTTTAATTTACTAGCTATTCTTAATAATAGTATTAATAGCCGTCGTTAAGCACGGTAATACGTAATAAGGTATAGTAAGAGCGAATGTAGCGTGTCTTAATTAACGATAGTAAACTCGTAATCCTTCGAACTACGATACTTTATATTACCGAGGAAGGCCGGAATCGATAGCTAGTAATATAGCTAGCTATACTAGTAGTTAATTAGATGCTTAATCTCCTACAAAGGTAGTAATATATTAATCTAGCTATAGTTAAGAAGGTAGCGGTAATTACTATAAACGTAAGATAGCTTTAGTTAGTCTACTTCGAGAGTAATAGTTACCTTAAGGAAGGGCTCTAGTATATTAATAAACGCCTTATACTTAGAGAAGAACGAGGGCTTCTCGGCTATACGCTTAAATATTAACTATTATTACTTCTAAGCCCTAGAGGTACTAGTAGGCTCGGTAACTCTATAGCCGTAGTTTAAGTATACCTCTTAGAGCTAGAAGCGGTTATTATATATTAACTTAGCGCATAAAACCTTGCCCTACTAGCGTGTTTCTCCGGCTAGTTAGAACCGGTAGTAACTACCCTTACTAATATTCTATAGAACCTCCTATAGTAGGTTCGTATACTTCTAGTAGCTAGCGAAAAAATATAGTCGTTCGTAGATTGTATTAACGATATCGTAGCCGGTAATAAGGCCTATAAGGATAGTAGTTTAATAAGATATATAGCCGAGTGTTTAAAGTTAAGGGAATTAATTCTTAAGCTACGTTACCGTACGTTAGTTTATTATTAACTATATAGGCAAAACCTCTAGGACTTACCTGCTCTCTTATACTATTTATTACCGGTATATTATCTAATATAACTACTATAACCTTGCTCTAAGGAAACTACTAGATTATAGATATAAGGTGCTTCGCTATATTTATAGCTATAGCGCGTTCCGTACTATATTTCGAAGAATAAAGGAAGTAGGCTGCTTTTAACGATATAGTAAGGAAGTTAGTAGTATAGCGGCTAGCTCTATTAGTCTATTTATTACTAACTAGTATAACTCTCTTAGCCCTCCTTAGCTCTTTATCTATCGCTTCCTTTAGCTCCTTATAAATTAGTAGAAGCTACCTTTTAGTAAGCTGCTTTCTTAGGACCGGCCTATACGCTAGCCTTATCTAATATAGTATCCCTCGAAATAACTAATTATTTATAGTATAAAGCGCTAAGCTAGTACCGAATATTTACGTTATAATCGCCTTATATAGAGCCTCTACCTTAGCCTCCGAGATACGGTCTAGCTAGCTATTAATTGCCGGAGGTTAAGGGATATCCTCTTTACTAGTTAGTTCGTATAGCTTATTATCTACCTTATACTTCTAATATACTAGCTAGAGGGCCTCCGGTAATACCTTATAACGGCTTAGATACTATAATATACGACCTCTCGAATTTAACGTCTATTCGTTACTATAATAACTATAGGTAATAAGCGGATACGGCCGTCTAGCAGATACTCGCTATACTTCCCTCTAGTAAATATTCTTACTTCGCTTTCGCTTACTACTACCGCTACTAGTTAACGAGAAGGATATAGATAGTATTAAAGCTTTAGGGAATAGCGGTTAGTTAGCTATAATACATTCGAATTAAAGCTCTAGATATAGGCCTATATATAGTAGTATACGGATACCGAATAAGATAGCCTTATTTCGTTCGCTAAGCGAACGATAGTTATAATACCCTCGGCGTACGGTAATTATAACACGAAATTACTCCGGCTTGCCTAATGCGGAAGGCCGTTCGGTATACATAAGGACCTCATTTTAGAGACCCTGTATACACCGTATATACACCGTGTGGAGCGCTAGTGTGTAGTACACTAAACATCCCTACTCCAGCTATACGCATCGATAGTCAGTCAGGGCAGACGATGGAACATCCAACTGTCGACAGCATGTGTGTCAACGTGACCAGAACCAGTGGATGCGAGGAATTCTACATTTCACGTCAGAAATCCGGTTCTGCGTTCACGATCTGACGCGCATCCGCCGCGCAGCCACCACACCGAAGCCATGAGATTTAAAGTTTTCCGGCTAAGTCTCCAATTCCCTTTCGTCACGCACAGAACGCTACCTAGTCATGCACTTCTACAGTAGCGTGTGCGTGGGGATTCTCGGGAATGCCAAACGCAAGCTGTCTCGAGCCCAACGGGTGATGTCGTAACAATGTTTGCCAGACTACAAAGTGTAAAGTACGGAGCGAATACGCACAGCCTGTAGGACCGAGTCGCAGACAGGGCAGCTACATTTCTTTGTCGCGATGGTTTTGTGCCATGCTGTGCTGTGTCGGGGAGATCTGGGATCTGAAACGATTTGGGGGTTTGCATCTGCACATTCCCATTGGCTTGTAGTTTAGCGGCTGCGCTTGCCGTGGACCCAGCAAGGCTTGAGGTTCAAGGCTCATCAAGGATTCTGTTTCTTCACCACAACAACATACCCCACGAGTGCAAGCTTATCGACTCCGCACCAAGTCGCCCAAGGAATCACAAACCTGCTCGTCAAGGCTGCATCTTCTGGGACTTTCCGTCCAGGACTCTCCCGCCCGCGCCACGCGAAAAAGCCGACAGGAGTGACGCCTCGACCTCACCTCACCTCGAAGCAGATACCGCTGCAAGCTAGAATTCTCCTAGACCGCCCTGCTGCGGCCGAGGTACACCGCTGTAGTACCTCTGGCTGGTGCGCTGTTGTCATCTGGATCTGCTGGACTTGCTCAGAGCTGAATTTGCGACGTGACCTTGGATGTTTCGCCTTCGCTCTCAGCGTCTTGCAAACCGTGACTAAGCACGGCGTCAAATGTGACGGCATTGACATTTACATCGACATTGACGTTCGACCCACGGTGCATGCTACGCGAAAAGAAACACTAATCCGGTGCTAGCCAATGCGGTAGCTTTTATTTCGTCCGACAAACCGTGGTATCCTTTGGGACTTCGGTCGCATCTCCGGCGACCGATGTCGTATCGTGGTGCTGGATATAGAGGACCGCCGGGAGACCGGTCACGCTCACCACCGCGGTTCGCTGACCGAAGGCCATCTAATGCCATTGTGTACGATGCGAGACACAACAATGGACAGCCTCCGCCGCGTACCGATGCGCCAAGAGGACCCAGATCGCAGTTCGATGGGCCTCCGCTCCGCGGACCACCACCCGGCGGGCTCAATCCTAGCGGGCCCCCTCGCACGCTGAGAGATGCACCGCCGCTGGGCAGTGGTCCCAGACCCTTCAGAGAGCGCGACTTTCCCGATCGTCGCCCGTCGCCACCGCTTCGCGACAGGTCTCCGCCAAGGAAGTTCAACGAACCCCGGGACTTCCCGCCACGCGACATCGATGTTCGCAGTGCCAGAAGATCGAGCAGAGATGGTCCCCCATCTGCAGGTTCGAATTTCTCTGAAAGTTCGCCCTTCTCAGGGCCTTCGTCGGGTTTTAGGGGCGGGTTTGGACGCGGCCGCGGCCGTGGAGATTTCGAGCATCGAGGCGGCATTCGCGGAGGACGACGCCCTTTTGACGACCGACCTGACCTGTTCCGACGCGAGCGTAGTCCGCCGCCACGGTTTGGGCGTGAACCACCGCGTGAGGATCGTGAGCCCGAGCGTAGGGAGGAACGAAGGTTCGAGCGTCGTGAGGACGACCGGAGACCAGAATGGCTAGATCGAGAACGAGAGATAGATCGAGCGAGGAGAGAGCCACCGCCTGTTAGACCAGATACTAGGATTGGCGGCGAAACGGTGTCAAGCCATGCGCCGCCCCCATATCAGGCCCCGCCGGCGCCGCCCATCAACCCTGAGCGTCTTGCCATCATTGAGAGCTCTGGGGCAGATACTTCGATTCGTAGACCGTCCATGGCCCAGCCTCCTCCCGTAGCACGGGAGGCGCGACGTGAGCCTCCTCCGGAAACACCGTCGTACCTCAATGGTCGAGCTGAAAATACTGCAAATCGATATGGATCGCGTGGTTCTTCGCCTCCCACCCAGGCACCACCTGTTCCAGCTTTCAGCTTTCAAGTTGCTCCAACTCCGGGGGCAATCGCACCGCCACAGGCACCCAAGGCCATCACGGAGGCACGGTCTCTCGCAACATCTGAACATGCGAATCACTACCATGATCCCAGACCATATGCGGATGAAAGACCTGCGCCGCCCACCAATGCGCCCACTGCTCCCAAAGCTCCGCCGGTAGCTCCCAAAGCCTTTCACGCCAGCCCCCCACCCATGGCGCCTAAGGCCCCACGTGCGCTTGGTATCGATCCCAACGCAGCGCCTGGCGGCAGACTGCAGGGGGTCCGATCGATGGAAAGTCTTGCGGGATCTCATCCTGCAAACAGACCGGACAGTCATTCTGCACAGTCTGCTACGTTGCCTCCATCGCCGGGCGTCGCTCGTCAATCTTTTCCTCACCAGGGTCAGCCTGTGCCGCCGATACCTCCACAGTCATCACGTCATGCAGACTTGTCGGCTCCTACCGGTCCAAAGGCCACAAGAAACATCGTCGGACAGCCCTCCATCTCGCCGCGGGTGGACACTGGAGGCTTCCAGCCGTTTCAAGATCAAGCTGCCAGCCAGCGAGGCACGACACCACCTCCATCGGCACCATCGGGTCCTAGGAATCGCTCGTTTAGCGTTTCGCCGAAAGCCGCTGCATCTAGCATTCCCGGCATACCCACAGGCCCCAAGGCTGCTCGAGTTCCGTCGATGGGACACAGCAGGGTTCCTGATCGTCCCTTACCACCACCAACTCGAGCACCGGACAGACCTGTGGGAACAGCTCCATTTGCACCGCCACCCGGCCCCCGCTTTCAAGCGCACCGAACGTGGACGCGGCCGGGTGTTCTTCCTTACGGCAACAAGCCCGGCCCTGCGGTACCATCGAAACGAGATGCCAATGGCGACGAAAAGGCGCGAATACATCAGCCATCTGGACAGAATCCCAATCTCGAAACTCGKAGTGCTCAGCTAGATTCTCAGATACGTCCGGATGAACTTCAGCATCAAGGGTTTCAGCCGCAATTGTCAACCTCTTCACGTAGCCGCGATGATCGGATGGACATTGACAGTGATTCCTCACAGCGCAAACCGGTCGCCACAGAAGGCCACTCCGCCAAACAATCCTTCTTCGGCAAGACTCTGGATCGGCCCGAAGATCTGATTGACTCCAGTAGCGAAGAAGACGAACTGGATGAGGATGAAGATGCCACGCTTTTGGAGGCCAAGMACAAAAGAAAGGAGAGAGAGCTCCGGGCGCAGATGATTGACCTCAGCGCGCGCGAGTTTCGAGCAACATCACCATTGGAGTCGATCGCCCGCCTTGCCCGCCTTTCTGTGAAGGACATTCAACGGCACAGCGATCAAAATGAAGACGCCATGGACGTGGATATGCCCGGATCAGATTCATGTCAACCGGTGGCCCCTCCACCAGAGCAGCATGTCGWAAGCGACGATGGGCCAGAAGTCTCCACACCGCAGGGCGAAGATTCTTCTGCTGTCGTCATTGAGGAGTCAGAGCGTCCCCCAGACACAATTCGCCGTTACCGCAGACCGAGTCCAGATGTGATAGACCTGCCGTATCTGTTGAAACGTGAAGATGTTCCACCGTTGGAGAGAACAGCAACTTTTCAAGAAAACGTTGCGCGCTTTGAAGAGTCTCTACCAGACGTCATGGCTCTAGCGGAGGAAGAGCTGCAAGCCAAAGACGACGCGGAAGAGCTAGCGATGGCTTCGTTCGAGCATCATTATCGCACATGGCGTGAAGACTGCGATGCACTGGATCGAGCCAAGGAGCAGCAAGAAAAGCTTGTTCGCCATCAATCAACGGAGCCGGGCCCTGAATTGGACGCCTCTATGGGCCCCTTGGCGAATCCACTTCTGGAAGGAAGAAGGCTTTACAAGAACAGCAGCGAATACGAGATCGAACAAGTGCTCAAGCAGTCGGAAGAGACTGCAAGAATAGAGCAAGAAAAACTTGATCGTGAAGCAAAGAAAGTGCAAGCTGACATGGAGAAAGAAGCTAGACTGCCCGACCAACAGACCGCGAATATCGTTATGCGTACAAGTCTGGTCGATACCAACAGATTACGAGATCCCGATGCGCTCACACTGGTCTTCTCTTACGAGCCACCTGTTGATGATTTCACAGACAGTGAACAGCAGATCTTCGTTGCAGCTTTCAAGGACACGCCCAAGAAGTGGGGCGAGATCGCGTCTCTGTTACCAGGCCGCACTTACAAGGATTGCATCGCCCACTACTACGCCAACAAATGGGACGGACGCTTCAGAGATAATCGGGCGAAGAAATTCAAGGGTGGCCGAAGGGGTGGTCGCGGCAAAGGCCGTCCAACGAGAGGCTCGGCACTCATGGCTGATCTGAATAGAGGTGAAGAACTGATCCAAGCGTCGGCGGACTCGGCCACTGGTAGGCCCAAGAGAGCTGCGGCGCCGACAACATTTGGCGAACGTGAGATGGAAGCCAAGGCGTCTCTTGTTGGCCAATCACCGGCCAGGAAGCTCGGGCCAGGCTCAAAGCAAGATGGTAATGGAGATGCGGGTGCAGAAAAGCCTTCGAAGAAACCCAGGCGAACTGGTGAAGTCAAACCCGGGCGGAAAGGCAAGTCTCAGCTGGCAGCTTTGGCGGCAGCTCCAATCGTGTCTTCTAACAAGCCATTTGCTCAAGGCGTGCACTTGAAAGACGAGCTTCAGAGGAACCAGAAGCTTGAAGAGGCGAATCTGCTCATGAATGTGGGCATTCACCCCAATATGATACATCAAGACGCCCGTGGATATGGCCAGGACGCATACGCCATGCGTGCAAACGTGCAAGCAGCGGAGGACTTTGAGCGCTCCAAGCCAACCGCGCCCTCTTCGAAGCAAGGAGCATCGAGCTACTGGTCCGTGCCTGAGCAAACTGACTTTTTCAAGTACATTGCCCACTTCGGCACAGACTTTGGAGCCATCGCAACGCACATGGGGACTAAAACGCAGACCATGATCAAGAATCACTACCAGCGGCAGGTGGAAGGTGGAAGATCCGAGCTCGAGGACCAAGCTATCCTTGCAAACGCCCGCCGTGACCGTGGAGAGGATGTCGGACCGCCGCCTACGCCCACACCCATAATCAAGCGCAAATACGACAATCCACAGACAAGCAATCCGCGCACAATTGCTCCTCAACATGATGCCATGGAGACGGACGAGTTGTTACCAGGGCCATCGCATTCGGGTGCCCTGCCCAAGCATGCGTCACCGCCGCAATATGTACCCAAGCCGCGCTACACGCCATCGACTCAGGGCACCCCGATCCCGGCACACCGCGCTGCGCCGAGCCCACTGCCAGCATCCTCTACCCCGATAGCCCCTCCGATGTCAGTAGCGTCACTTCCTCGCGGTGGACAGCAGCATCCTTTAGGATCGCGCGTCAACTTCTTATCGGAGGGCCGTTCTGAACCCCGACCGACCGCACAACCGACGTCTGCGTTCCGCATGGCCCATGAATCAAGCACCACGCCGCGCAGTCAGCAACCCACGCCGAAGATCGCTCAACCAATCTCGAATGCGCCCGCGGCCGGATCGTACTTGCAGAATCTGCGAGACGAGCAAGAGAGGGCGATCCGCATACAACAAGCCGGAATACATCAAGAAGGACGCATCGAGGAGGTGTCGTCGCGGCCAGGATCGATGCATCTATCACACCCCCAAGGATCACCTGCAAACCAACACATCTCCAACCCGATGGACAGGAATGTACCAGGAGAGGAGCGTGCGCCTTCGCCGCCCCGCGGCATGTTCATGCCCCCAGGAACTGGGCGTGTGCAGGGATTCCCACCATCTGGAATTCCGTCCATGGGAGGGACGCCTCTATCGACATTTGCGGGACGCGGGCAATACCATCCATCGCCGAAGTCAGACTTCATGCGGCCAGGCTTGGCAGCAACGCCTGGCCCCCCGCAGCATCCCACAATATCCATGTCTGCTGGACCTTCGGCGCCAACAACAACGCCCATGCCTGCAGCAGAGCCCCCGAAGCGATCCACTCTGCTTGACATATTGAACGACGATCCTGAAGAGGCCAAGCCTGTGCCCAAACGGGAAAGTTTGACATCGGCGCCCACAAGAGTCGCCTCTCCTGCGCAATCGTCCTACCATGCTACATCGACACCTCAACCCATGCCTGGCATTATGCCTCCCAGTAGGAGAGAGACCTTTGGACAGCCATCAATGGGTCAAGGCCACTATCAGCGATCGTCCTTTGGACATCAAGGCTCGTCTACACCTGGTCCAATTCTCAAGCACGAGCACCCGTCTGGTGGTGCTTCATCTGCACCACAGGCGCCGCACCAAGATTGGCAGTCTCGAATGGGACAAGGTGGCCAACCCAGTCCTCCAAATGCATCTCCTCTTGACAGAGACATGCGTCCCTCTTACTTGGCTCACCGTAGCAGTATGCTTCAATCGATCAACCCTGCTCGCGTCAGTTCGCCTCCGCCGCATATGATGAGCCATTCGCGAACGCCGTCACTCAACACATCGCAGACTGCGCAGCCTCCTAGAGAACATCGAAATGTCATGGGAGGTCCTCCGCAAAGTCATCATCAGACTCCACAAGGGATCCACTCGAGCCCATACGGCAACCCACCGCAGCCCTCGCCATTCTCACAGCCGCCGCAGCAACATCCCACAAGAGCATTGCATACTCACAGCGGATCTCTTGGTGGTGATCCCTCTCTGCTTCCACGCTATGGCAGCGGTCGTGACAGTCATCGTGACGAGCTCATCAGGCGTGAAGATGAAGCTCGAGCTCAGCAAGATCGCGACGATCAAGTGAAGCAACGAATGAAAGTCGTGGAAGCCGAGAAGCAAGCAGAACGACACCATCAATATCAGAATCAGAGGCAAAGTGAACAGCGGTTCCAGGAGCAGGAAATGGAGCGACAGCGCTTACAGCAGCAGCAAGCATTCCCTCGTGGTCCGCCACAAATGCCCTCAGCCTTCGGCCCTCCTTTTGGTTCTGGTCAGCATCGCTTACAACAGCATCAACAGCCAATGGGCGGAATGGCAGGGATGTCAATGAGAGAGGTCGAAGCACACCACCAGCAAGATGAGCAGCATCGCCGTATGCACCATCACCAGCAGCATGACAATGAACGCCGGCGCCAAGAACAACATCACCAGCAGCAGCATCAGCATCAGCAGCAGCAGCCGCCGCCGCCGCCACCGTTCGCACGGGACCGAGATCCGCAAAGTGATCAGTTTAGGATGCGGACGCCATTTGGAACATACGCTCCACCCCCGCCACAAAGGCGGCTTTAGCTAGAAAATGCATGTACATAACCATTGTTACTTTGTTCGATGTCCAATCATCTTGCCCTGGTGGCGGTGTGCGGTCGAGTTCGTGTTTCCTTGCGGGATCTTTAGCATGAGATACCCCGCCTACAAATCGCGAGGTACGATCGCTTCATTCACTGACATGCTCACATGACGTATTTTCTTGCGAAGCTTAATCACACGGTTTCTCACAATAGGTTGTAAAACAGCATTGACGGAAACCTCACTTCGTACTTCACCTCATGTCTCATTGACCTTCTCATCCAGCCCTTTTTCTTTCCTTCCTGCTGCCACAACATCGACATTCTCTGCCAGCGACAAAAGCCACTGCATAACAGTCTCACATCCATCATTCTCTCACAAACTACCACATCAACCAACATGCCTATCAACTGGGACGCCGCCGCTGAGGCAAAGCTCATGGCCGCCATCTTCACGGTCTGTGAAGTCAAGGTCTCTCAGCCACAGCTGAAGCAACTCGCTACCATGATGGGCTCCGGTAATTTGATACTCTCTCCCCGATTCTTTCTTCACTGCGACTGACTTGAGGCAGATTGTACTCCAAAGGCAATCACCCACCGCCTCGCCAAACTTCGCAAGGCSGGCGGAGAGACGACCCCACAAGCAAAGGAGGACGTTGGCGAGCCCAAGGCCAAAAAAGCCAAGACCACTCCAGTCAAGAAGCCTGCTCGTCAGACCACCAAGAAGGCTCGCGCCGAAACACCCATCGATTCCGACGACGATGAGGAAGCCGGTGTCCAACCCACTCCACCAGCTACACTTGAGCGGCCGCAGCGCAAAAATGGCGTCAAGCGCAGCTACGACGAGACCAGCATCAAAGAAGAAGTCATCGATGACGAAGATGAAGACGACGGCATCACTGTCGGAGAGGACATTGGTCAGGGTGAGTTCTTCTGAGCTCGYTGCTGGTGCTCCCACTGCCCACCACCTTGACATGGGCTTACGCGGTCTAGGTCTCCGGGCAGTTCGTAAAGACTATAAAAGCGAGGCAGAGGACTCTGAGATGTCCGAGGCGCTGGATCTCCCTGAGCCGTAGTGGGTTTTTGTCACAGAGTTCCACTGAGGATGATGAATTTGATGAGGAAATTCCTGCTGCGATTGAAGGAGTCACTAAGTTTGTTATCATACGTATGAATTTGAACTGGCGTCGGAATGCAATTTGTTCATTGTCTCACGCACGTCGCATGATGAGAATACGTAGGGTTAGGGTTGGGGTAGTGGTCATCACTCCAAAACTGCGTCAGCGCACATTTCCATCTTACTGCTGATAAGCATTAGTATCAAAGAGGGCAATACACTCAATTCAATCGGTGAAAGTGGTCAATGGGTGGTCTTCGCTCGCTGTGCACTGGAAAATGTTTTTCAACAGCTCCCGTGGTCAAATCTTAACATGTCTACCCCACGTTCACACGACTCTAGACGTGCTCTCACGACGACGATACCAGAACGACAGCGCCTCTTGGCATCGGAGTTTATTCTTGTTTAATCAAGCATCGCTTTGGCTACGGTTTCGCGAGCACTGATCCGCTGCCAATGCAAGAGCGTCGTGATGTCCTAGAGGACTCTGAGAGTCTGCAAAGGACCCTGAGCTTGACCGAGTCAAAGACAGCATTTACGGAGCGCAAACGATGGACAGAATAGAACAGTTCTGTGTATGGGGGTTCGTCATTACTATCCAGTCCACAGTACTCAAACATCAGCCATCTCTACAAACACCCCCATCAGCCCAAGGACGCCCGCTGTTGACGCTGCGCCAAATCAACCCGCATCCATGAACCATGTGAGCCCAGCCCAGCCGACGCCATCTAAGTAACGCCCATCAAATGATAAAGCTCAGATCGATCCAACAACGCTTCATCACTTACATTACCTCACTGGCGACATCTCCCCATCCTCACTAATACTATCTTCATGCCTCAGACCGAGCCCGATGGCATTTCCATTCWATCCATGTCCGTTGGAAGGAACAGGCCATTGCCCGTCCATGACATCCATACCGTCTTCGTCATGCACTTTGCCCATGCCATTCGCATCGAGCTGCTGCTGCATGACGGCCTGCGCCGAGACAATTTCTGCAAGGCGCTTCAAGCGAGGAGTTTGGAGCCAACTAGGCGTGTAGGTTTCGAGTGCCGTGATCACGCGAGGTTCCGCGATCTCATACGGTCCAGAATCTTCCATGTCCACGGCTTGGAGGAGCAGGACGTCAGATTTGGGGTCTGTGACGCGTGAGGCGACTGCTTTCATGATTTCGCCGTTGATGGGTTGTTCGTAGTCGGCGACGAGGTACTGGTTGAGAAGTTTTTGAATTTGGTTTGGTGAGAGCCTGAGAACTGTGTCAGTATTGAATGTCAATCGGAGAGTGTAGAGAAGACTTACATCCAGCAAATGTCCTGGATGATCTCGATGTCGTTCAGGGTGGCCTTCTTCAACTGTAGCAGCTTGGTAGCTTGCATCAAGTGCTCTAGCTGTAGCGTCCCTTCGGGCATATCATGACTCTTACACCATTCCTCAATCCGGGTGATGTTGTAGTTGATCTGCAGACCTCGCTTCCAAGAGAGGAAATTTCTCCTCATCAATAGATCGTTAAAGGCCGTGACACCCACCAATCGTAAGAGCTCTGTGACAGTCTGCGTGATGATACTATCTTCCAGGTAGAACGCCTTCATTGCTCTAAAAACATTGTTGAGCAGACTGAGCAAGTTGTCCATGCTGAACGCCGGTGCGTTGGACGATTGTAGCAGCTTGCCGAGGAATCGGCTGCTCTCGTTTGTGACGAATCCGGGTAGGGATTGCGATTCAATGATTGCCGGAACGATCATCTTGTGAAGCTTCTTCTTCAAGACCTTCATCCATGTGTGGTAAATGTTGAACTCCAAGCTTTCCAAGTCATGTTTCACAATCTCCAACAAACGATCGTATTCAAAGTTGTCAGTCTTCTGAGCCTCGTACCAGTCCTCAGCCAGGAAGACAAAGGACAGCATTTCATGCACATTGGACAGCCAGAAAGCTCCGGGGTTCACAGCATCGTCACCGTCATGCTGCATCACCTCTTGCTGAATCGATTGCATCACATTGGCCAGGAATCGCTCAGACTCCTTGACGAAACCATTGTTCCACATTTCACTCGTGACCAGGTTGATGAGGTACGCCGGGAAGAGCACCTCCTTATCTGTTGGTGGTGGATTACTGCCAGGTGCGGGGATCTTCAGGTTTCGGATGAGACCCATCGTGACCTCGTCATTGAGGCCATCCTCATCTGCAAGCAGGTTCTCCAGCTCCATCTCCACGTTCTCCAGCCCAGGATTAAACGTGGAGCCAGATAGGTTTTGCGAGTGCCCACCAGCCGCTGCACCAAACGCCATCGAAACAGGCCGCGGGTTGTACGCACCGCTGAACCGTTCCGTTTGGATAGCCTCCATACCGGCGCTTCTCCTCTTTGGCTTCTTCGACGCAACCAGGTTGATAAGCCCCGACGCACCAGCCATTGCGTTCCCGACGAGCTCGCCGTTGCTGATCGGAACTGCTCTTTTGGCCAACTCGAGCTGGTCTTGCAGATCTGCGAGCTGTTGCCGCAGACTCAACTTCTCCGTCTCGCTCGCAGTCTTGCTCTGTCTTGCCGTTTCCAATTCTTGACTGGACACACGAAGGCTCTCGCGGAGGTTCTTCTCCTCTTCTTGCAATCTTCGCATGTTCGCGGTGCTCTCCTCGTAGTTGGATTGCAATCGCGACATTTCTTGCTCCATCTGGCTCAACTTGGCCGCAGTCATGCCTGCTTGATTTGCTTCTCGCTGCAGGTCATTGGCTCTGGCCTCCAGAGCATTGTGCCGCTCGCGAGCGCTCTTGAGTTGATTTTCGTAGTTGGTAACTTGACCCTTCAGCTGCTTGTTCTCACTGCGCATCGTGCCAAGACTCTGCGTGAGCTCGATGACCTTGTTCTCCAACTTGTACGAGATCTGCTTAAGATCTCGTGCCTCCTCTCGGAGCGTCTTGTACGTCTTGCGGGCCGTCTTTCCACGCCAGATACTCTGGACGAGCACTGCCTTCTTCCGGAAATTCCGCCAGCTCTTGAGTTGTTGGTAACTCCTCCAACTTCGCTGGATGATCCGAGCTGCATCGGAGTACTTCTTGTCCATGATCATCTTTCGGGCTAGGTACCCCTTGGCCGCTGCTTCAAAGACGATGATATTGTCGCGGAACTGTAGGAACTTTTTGCGCTCCTTCTGACCTCTCCAAACGCGCTGGATGGTCGTAGCACCCCGTTGGCGGCGGGCTTCATCAGCTTTGACTCGGGCCGTAGTTGCTCGTGCATGGGCCTGAAAGGCTCGAATGCTGTTGATTGCTTCGAGATACCGGCGTCTGTAGTACTTAGCCTTGAGATTCTTCTGAATCATGATCGCGGCATCACTGAGACGGTTGGTCCGCAGATTTTCCAGGAATGCGAGCATACCAGCTCGGAAGAAGATCTTTGTCAGACCCAGCTGGTACTTGTCGGTCTTGTCTTTTTTGCCCTCGCCGAGAGCTTGTCTGAGAATCGCATTCGCCATATCCCTAATCTCGGTGGTCCATTGCTTGGAAGGAATCAACATATAGTAGCGGAGTGCAAATTCCTCGTACGTCCATCGGGTTGGGTAGCCTGCGCAACTTATGCGGACTGTTTCCAATACACCACAAGCTCGCAACTGACTGAGCACCATTGGTCCCTCGAACTTCCAAGCCTCCTTGGCTTCGTTGGGCTTGATACAACGAATGTAGTGCACTTCGGTCGAGTTGATGGTATCCATCAGCTGGATCAATGAACTCTTGAAAATTCCACCAAGCGTCGGTTTCCTTGCAGCAGCAGCACCCTTGCGAACGCCCGTCGTTCCATTCACCTTCGGCATCACAGCCGCATTGTCGCGCTCTCGGACGATCGCGCTGAAGTCGAGCACCTCCTTCAGGAATTCGTTTGAAGTGTTGGAGAGCACTTCCAAGTGTTCATCAGGGACAGTATCCCGGTTCTTCTCGATGAAGCCGTCGCTCTCGTATGTCACGTCAATGGCGTAATGGCAGACCGTGAATGCGCTCTTTCCAAACCGTGGCTTCTTGTAAAACTTGTGCTTGTCGCCGGAGAAGTTGTGATGAAGCTTTGTCACGAAGCTCTCGTCAGATCCCATAGGCAACCTACTCTCTTCGTCCAGCAGTGCCAAAACACCCAACTTGCCCTCGATGAGATCGATGCAAGGCTGGTTGTCACTAAAATCAATAAACTTCCAGTCAATCTCCTCGCGGAGGTACTCTTCTTGCTCGAGCTTGAAGACGTGCTGGTTAAACTCTTGCTGCAGCTTTTCGTTGGCATAGTTGATACAAAACTGCTCGAAACTGTTCTTTGCAAAATGCTCAAAGCCGTAAATATCCAATACACCGATGAATGATTGCATCTGGTCGATGACAACCTCCGGCGCGAGGAAGCCGTTCATAGTCTCCACGAGCCAGTCGAAGAGGGAGGAGTAGATGTACTTGGCAACAGAGTCTCGCACAACAGTTGCCTGTTGTTGGGTCAGATTCGACATGATCTTCTCACCGCGAGTGACCAGCTGCTTCTTGACAGTCCACTTGGCGAACTCTGTGGCGTCGATTCCTAGCAGTTCGCAAGCTTTTTCCAGAGAGGTCTCATTTGCAGCCAGCTGCGAGTCTGTCCTAGTGGCAGTAATCTTAATATTGCCAATGTGCAGTAGCGCAGCCAGTATTTTCCAGAGACTGGCTTGCACGTTTTCCGCGACACCAAGCCTCGTGAGTGATTTTCGGGTGTCCGCAAACTCTTTCGCATCATCCACGCCATCGATGACCGGCGAACCTCCCTGATTGAGGTAGTCAAAGTGCTCCGCTGCAAGCAATCCAAGCTCTTCTCGCTCCGCATCCGACGCACCGGCCACGAGCTGGTAGAAGATGTGGTAGTTTCGCTCCTTGAGCGGCTGGAAGACCAGTCTTGAGCGCTCGAGGAGGTACGTTCGTATCCGCGCGCCGATGATGTCGGTCTGTTTGTTGAACATAATCTCGATGTACTTGCCGRATCGTGAGGAGTTATCGTTTCGGGTAGTCTTTGCGTTGCCAAAGGCTTCCATGATGGGATTCGTGGCCAGAATCTGCTCTTCCGTCTCGCTCATGGTATCTGCGCGGCCACGCACTCGCATGCCAGGTTGTTCTGGTGGTTCTCGGGTTGCGAAGTAGCGCATTATGTATTTGGCACTGACCGTCTTGCCTGCTCCCGACTCTCCCGAGACCACGATAGTCTGGTTCTTCTCATTCCGCAGCATGTCGGCAAACGACTCCTCTCCAATTGCGAACAAATGTGGCGCTTGTGATGCACGATGCTTGCCAGTGTATACCTGCACCATGCCCGGCACATACAGCGAATCGACCCGGGCAAAGGGGTTGGTTGCGATGAGCACAATGCCGGAGTATGTATAAATCTCTTTTTGCGCGTAGCGTAGCTTGATGGCCTGCAGTACAGCCGGCTCGTTGAGATGGGAAAGATTGGTGAGATCGTCGCTGGCCTCGAGCATGGCCGGGTTCATCAGCGGCGGCAGCGTTGAGCTGATGGCATCCTCGGACAACGCTGCCAGCGTCGTCTCTACTGTTTTCTCCTGTAGAATCGTGTTGGTCGGCCATCTCAGGGCATATCATCAAGCACATGTTGTCAAGCTTACCTCACCGCTCTCGAGAGTGAAGATGAGCTTCACCTTGTCGCCATCCACGGACTTGTGGGTGACCTCCGAGGCCACCCAGCCCTCGGTCGCGTCAGGCTGCCACGCCTTGGTGCCGACATCGTACGTATGCGACATGGTGGCGGCGTGTGGCTATGGGGGTGGTCGTCGGGGAGGATAACAAGAGTACAGCGGTCCTCGCTCTCCCGCGCGTTAAAGTTGCGGAGGTGCTGCCGTGTCGTCCAGAGGGTGTTGTATTAGGACCCAACGCCAGCGAAGGTATGGGAACGTGCCGTTGCGTCGTACTGTATTTATTACAGCGGCGAGGTCATCATCGCTAAAGATCAGTGCGAGGGATCAAGAAGTGTTTGGTTCCGCTTTTGGGGAGTGCCGAGCTCTCAAGGGGTTGTCGAGAAGCTAGTATGGCGCACTAAATCGAAAGGCAGCTGGCTGTTTCACGTTCGAGGTTTGTTTCTTCCCTGAATTTATTCTAGAAGAAAATCATCACCGTATACAACACGCACGAGCGGGACAGCGCTGACTTGTTGGGACACGTGCTGGCGAAGTTACGTCCACGTTGTCATTTCCCACGGTGGAGACGAAAACGACACAATCACTGCGAAGTTGCGGCGAACCGCACAAACAGTGCCTCTGCTCTTCATTGGCCAATATTTTCCGGGCCACCGCTCAGCAGCATCGCGCCCGCCGCCGTTGTTATACCGCATTGGAGCGGCCCGCGCGTGTGGAAGGAGACAATTGTGAGTGACACGCGATGATGCGTGCGGGAAAACACAGACTGCCCGAACAGCAACATTATTGAACATTTCGAATCTGTTTGCATGTTTGAGCAGCAGGGCGTCGTCGTTACACGCAAGACCCCGATGTGATGCACTGCTGAAGCCGTAACGGGGAACATCCATGTCGAAACTCGTGCACCCGCGAAGCCGGTACCGATCTCTGATCCTTCGAGAAGCATGCCATGCAATGGTTGGAAGTTGATATCGTAAATTAACAGGTTTACACGAAGAAAAGTTGTAGCAAGCAAACGGCCGACTGACAGCAAAGACCACCACCACCACCACACCTTGGAGTAGAGCATTGTTCGTTTCGTCCTGCATCTGAGACCATGTCGATCGAACCATCTCCGCATGAGAAAGGGATTTCCTGACTTCGGAGTCCGTTCCCGGACTCTGGCATTCTGGCCATGATTCTGCAGAGTAGAGTGTACAAACTCGCCATTCAGCAAAGACTGAGTACTTTGTCCTTCGTGAAAGCAAAGGGCTCCGACAACATGTTCCGAACCGTGGTTCAAAGTGCCAAATCAGGTTCACTATGTCTTCTGATGTGCAGAACTGCGTACACAAGTCGCGGCTCAAAAGGCATCCTTTTCTGTATGCCAGACATGTGTCTATCCATCTACTTCCCATCTTTATTGGGTGCCACTACAGTTAGCGCTTTTCTTTGTCGTAAGCGGGAGTTTATGCTATCTGAGCTGTCCAAGTGAACGCAGMACAAGAAGTACCAGCACGATGTTGAGCACCGTAGATCAGTGACTATTTTGAGGAGAAAAAGGCGGACCATGGAGGAAGGAACGGACAATGGAGAAGTGGATGACCACGCGCGAGACTTAAAAGAATAGGTAGACTGCACTTATGAACGACAACCTCCTTTCACGCCTCCGATCCAAACATCGTTCGCTGAGGATAAGGGCAGCCCAGTATTTTGAAACCAGAGCCAAGGCAAGATCAGTTCTTTCGCTGTGCTATAATGCTGAGCCAAGTGGTTGATTTAAAGCAGCGTGTGATTGACTCTTGAAGCAACGTGCGTCATGCTTATGGAGAGTGAGGGCCAAGCAATGACAAGCATGCGGTTGCTGTCTGTACGGGTCAAGACGTTGCGCATTCATATCTCTTTCACTGCAAAGCGACTGCTCAATTGAACGCAGTCTGGTACGTCGACACGAGGGTTGTCGTACAAGTCCCATTAGGAATCATTGCTGCCGCCCTTCTCCTGCTTACCGCCAAACGCCAGTCTACTCAAGCTGTCCACGGCCCCGCGAATGCCGGCCTTTCCAGCAGCTACCTGACTGGGAGTGCTAGAATGAGATGGGGGAACGTCCATACATGGGTTCGATGTGAAGAAGTTCCTTGGCCGAAGCAGAACAGTCATCGGCTCAGCAGGCATGACTGGGTAGTCCTCCGGGGAGGGAAAGTGTGTCAAACCGAAGGTGTGCCATAGGACGACGTCTGTGTTGTCCAGGCTGGCATCCGGATCAGCGGCGATCCACGCGGGAATGCCTTGAGATGGCTCTCCACTCGTCTGTGGGACGTGACGTCCGGCAGGATGGATCTGTTCGTCCGAATATTTCGTGACATGCACAGCGTGTCGAGCGAAACCAGCTCGCTTCCAGACCAGAGATCCCTCCTTTGGTAAAAGAGGTGGGACCTCTCTGCTCACGAGTTTGTATGAGACAGGCTTCTTGCTGTATGGATTGATCTTATTCGTGTTAGATATATCCCAAGTGCGGCTCGTCTGTCCATTGTAATCGCTCATGCCGCTTCCCATGGTCTCCATCTTGGTCTTCTTGGCGTAGAAAGCATTTCCATAGGGATTCTCTTTGCTACCAACCTCGCCATCGCCTTGAACGGCATCGACCTGGAAGATTGTGTTCTCGGGGCCATCTAGATTCGGGTCGAGTCGCAGGCAAAAGAGGTGCTGATGGTTATGCGCATTGACACCTGGGTACACCTCAGTGCCCCATGGTGCAGCGCTCTCGCCAGGAGCCAGAGCGTAGGTGTTCAGTATTCCAGTGAGCTTAATCTCCAACTGAATGGTGCCATCCATGTGGAAGATCCAGTAAACGCAATACTCGTAGTTAGCTGCGGTGAAAACATGGCTTATAATGAACTTGCGAGCACGCGTCACCGTGCAGGACTCGTCTCTGAAGTCAGTGTGTTTGAACAAGATGCCAGCATCTTCTTCATGGATGCAGATAGCATTCTTGATCGTCTGTGGCTCCCCAGCCCGATTGACAAATGCTGCGTCCATGTAGTGAATGGCACCTTTACAATCACAGCCAAGCGAAAGAGAGTTGGTCATGTAGCCACCACCGTACTCTCCCAGGTCAAATGCGTGTTTGCGCTGATGAGGATGCTCCGGGTTGCCGTATGGTACCACCATCTCCGCGAGAGACATGCGCCAGAACACGGGACGTACATTTCCTTTGTCGTTGAACGTGATGTTTGACAAAACGATACCTTCGCGGTAATTGAACCCAACATGCACGCTCCAATTCTGCCATTTCAGCGTCCTGCCATCTGCCGAAAAGCTAACACCTTCAGGCTGAGTGATGTGTATCGGCTTAAGATCTGTCCTGTAACCKCCTTCCTGCTTGATCGCATCGGCGTGATAATTGATCGGAGGCGCAGTGTTCAAAGGCCGCCGCACCTTTGGTATATCGATGTGGACGATCTCTTGAGTGTCTGCGTTGAAAATTGGGCAGAAGTCCAGAGGGTAGGTGTACTGGCTGTCGTCCACATGAGGTCTGTAATACATGAGAGCCTGCTGGAGTCTGACATTGGACCCAAAACGTTCGTCAAAGCCGATTGTCCATGGATCGCAGTACACTTTGTGCATATCTTGAGGTGGGATTCCAAGGATACCGCATTGCTCGATAACTTTCGCATCCTTTCGCACAACACTCTCCACGATCTGAAGGTCCTCCATGGTAATGAGTGGCTGCACACCCTCTGTGAGCTCCCACTTGACGATCCGCTCCTCTTTCAGGTCGACCAGACCATCGAATACCTTACTGCCTCTTCCAATTGCCACGACATCGGCAACGCGGTGAGGTGTCGGGACAGTGGCCGGACTGCTCAGCCATGCCTGCATTTCTGMCTTTCGTGGCTCCCATAGCGTAACAGCGTTGAAATGAACGGACGGGTATTCTCGTTTGACAATGGCAACTGCGGYCGCGATCTCTTCAGTAGTCAAAGGGTCGAGAGGGTGCGTGTGGGAAGCTTGGCCGGTCAGATGGGAGGCCATCTGCTGTAGTCGTTCGAGCACCATCTTGACCTGTTCTGTGTATTGAGGGGAAAGGGAGTCAGTAAGACGAAAGAAATATTTTTACCATCTGCTAATGCATTGGACCTGCTTGGCCCCGCCGGCGTGTATTCGCTCGTGCTTGTTTCGTACTCCGCAGCTCACAGTTGGACGGCGGGCAAGCTCTTATCAGTTTGTATGATGAGATAAGCCGGCCGCGGCGCGACAAGGCGCGGCTCGTCTTTCTGAGGAGTAATATCCATTACCGATGGCTTGCCAGCTCGCAGTGCGAAACGGAGCTTGGCTTGGAGTATCTTGTGAATGTTCAGTGTAGAACTAAAGGAGCAGAGACGAGAAGCAAAAATGAGACCCGAAACGCAAGTCCGTCTCACAGACACGCGCGCGGCGGAAACATTTGGGGTCTGGCGGGTTGAGATACTGAGGTGAACATCACCTTCCTTCACCTCCACCTCCATATTGAACACGGCGCCCTCAAAATGAAGACGTGGCGTTCGTCGATCTTTGGTGCCATCTATGGCGACAACGATTGCGAGATAGACGTGGAGTGACCTGGATTGCTTGTCCGGCTCTCAAGGCTCAGTCCAAAGGCGTCTCTTGTCAACACAAGTGCAGTGCGTAAACTTTGTAGCAGTAGAACAAGGCCGCACAAGGACTGAGATACATTACCAAGTTTGATACTTCACGAACGGTATGTCTCCCATGTTCCTGCGGCTTTCATGCCGATGGCGCAGAACCAAATGGCGAAGTCTTACTTGCTTGGAGCAAGATCCACTTGGAAAGATAGATTCCATCATATGACACTTAATGATTCTAGTCCAAGGAAATGCTTTTCCGTGTCCCTTTTAGAACCTGGAGTTCCTCAGTTCTCATCTCCATCGTCGCCATCGCTGCTCGCAGCACCATGGCCGTCAGCAATGTCCAATTCCCGGTTCAATTGGTCCAGAGCGAACTGCTCCGCTGCATCGAATTCCTCGTCGACTCCCTCGTCTTCTGGCTCTCCGTCGTCTTCGTCTTCGTTGCCTTCGTCTTCAGACTCCTCGATCTCATCTTCTAGACCGTTGATTTGCTGGCCAAAGAACTGAAACTCTTCCAAGGACCAGACCATTACAGGATCGACGACAAGACGTCGCACTGGTCTGCGATCCTTCTTACGTCGTTTGAGCGTGAACCTGGATCCTTGATTGTGATAAATCGTATGGTCCTTGGCCATGATCTCGGGAATGGACTTTACGGGTGCGGTCCATGAGGCCAACTGAACCTCGCCGTCCATGAACTTGATCATGTTACGGACGAAGGCTTTCGACCAATCTCCTTCGTGGTCGATGACGGTTCCGCCGCTTGTATGCAGCTGTAATGGACTAGTAATGAACTCCATCATGGCGGCAATGTCGAGCTTCCATTTGAGTCCGAAGCTCATTCGAGTGTGGAAGAAGCAGTCCAGGAAGAAGGCGCAATCTGAGTCACCACCATTGATTTCTGTGATGAATTCGTGGGCGTTCACTGACAAGCCTGTTTGGAGTTGCCTGGTCACTGTCCACATCGTCTTTTACGCACAGGCTCTGCCTTTTATCCTCACCATTTGTAGCCTTGGTTGGTTCCCCATGCCTTGCCGTGGAAATGTATCATGATGAGATCGTCTGCATTCTTGGTAGCCAGCTCTGCGTCCCAGTAGAGTGTCCAGTCGGCGGGCGTAGCCCCGCGAGGGAACGCCACGCAAATGACTTCATATGGCGTTCTTGAGTCGAAGAAGTTCGCAATGCGCATGCACCTCTCGTCATGTTGTTGTTGCTTCACGGACCGGTCTGGGACTTGGAGGTAGTTCGGGTCGTGGTCCACGATGTAGACGTAGCCATGCTGATAGGTCTTGATCTCGTATTTCTCCCAGCTGGGGCTGCGTGGAGCTGATACGGACGAGTCAACGCAGGGAATATGATCTGAGAGAGAACAGAGTACTCACGCCTCGGGGACCTTCCCATGTCACGCAGCCTTGCGAGCCTCTTCGCTTGTTTCGGCGTAGGCATGTTGATTGATGGTGGGTGGTTGATGAAATGGGAGACGAACAAAAGGCAAAGAGTGTGGGTGTTGTGAAGAAGTGAAGTGATAGTGAGCGGGTAAGTTGAGAAATACTGAGAATCGGATTCCCCCGTCAGATGAAAAAGGAACCATGATAGCTGACCGCCGGCGTCAGTGTGAAAGTGAGGGAAGAAAACTTCGAAATTGCACTGTTTGGGGTGCACTGGGGCTGAGATATTCTCCAAAGCTCAGGTATCTCAGAAGCCATAGTATGGCGGAAGCCTTGCGAGATTTACTCCCAAATGCTTCATCCTTCTCTAGACCATGGCAGGGCAATAGTGTTTACGAGACATTGAGCCGTTGGTGTAGAGCACACAAGTGGTCTAATCCATTGGGATGTCTGCCGAGATAATGCTACGCCAAAAGTGATCTTCCATGTGGAAAGAGCGCATCAGTCCAAGCATTCATCCGAGTCCCTTCTAAAGATCTGGTAATGGCAGTGATCGCTCCTGTACCCGCTTCGCAGTACTGACAAACAAGGATCTCTCCTCATCCGTCTTGAACTCAATTCTCACTCCACTAACTCGTTTTGCAGGGAGATTTCGAATTTGCTCCATCTTTGGCTGTGTCTCACCAAAGGTAGAAGCACTTCGCAACCGCTGGTTGGTTCCTGGTCTGGCAACTGTGATGTTGATGCCCTTGACTTTTGCGTGTTTGGCACCATCATCTTTGACTTTGAGTTGATGCTGGCTGTTGTTGATCCACCATCGAGCCCCTAGTCACAACATGTTAGCTTTGTCCTAAAGAGGCGAAGAAACATCGAACTTACAGCCCTCWCCAAAGTTCGACGAGATGTGCATCAATGCCATTACGCCGCCAGCTGCGCCGGGTGTGGAAATACCATCATCCTCCCACAGTCGAAGCATTTCGATGTTCGCAAACTGCTCTTCAAAAGCGAAGGCGCCTTTCAAGCCTTCGTGGATGACGGTGGTCTTCGTTGTTCGATAGCTTCCTAACAACAGTCTTCCAAATACAGCAGATTGGAACGATACTGCATCTTGCTCGGAGATGAAACAGTAGTTGACCCAGTTTGTCTTCTTCTCTCCAAGAAGCAGAGTGCCCCATTGGTCATCATGAAATTTAAGAGTGATCGGAGTTTCAGTGTCAGTCGGTTGGAGGGAGACTTTCTCTGGATCAAAATAGGAGCAATAAGGAACTGTCTCCTGCATCTCGGAAAGCTTCTGTTGTAGCCGCGTCTCGCCATCGTCGGACAAGCACCAGATCGAAGTGACGACTTTGGAGCCCTTCAGTTCGCGGTTCTCCCGCTTGCGAATGACACACACGCGGGCTTCCTGACACGCTGGGACCATCTCAACATTGTAACGTGGATCAGGCTCGTCTGGATTCGTCTGCGCGTGCTCCACAAGTTTGCATCTAACATCGCAAAGAATGGCAGCATTACGGAAGAGCTGCTTCTCAAATTCCTGGCCATTAGAAGACTTTTGAGGCATGCTATTCCCAGTGGATAATCTTGGCGAGTTGTGAATTGATTTTGCCGTACGAGGACGATCGACTGTCGTTCCAACGCTGCCATTGCTCTTCACTTTCTGCAGACTCGCGAAGAATGTAGCGGGCGTAGCAGGCGGTGGCGGGCGGTTTTCATGACTGCCAGGAACAAGAGCAGGCGGCGGCAAGATCTCGCTCCCCGTTGATGATCTCCAAGACGTGCGAAGTGCGCGAGGCTCAGGTTGAGGCTGAAGATGCGAGTCCTCTTCGTCGTGACTTTCCTCGTCAAGAGTCTTGAAGAGGCTCGGTAGTGTTTGCGACTCTCGTCTTGCGTGTGATTCTCTCCGGAAAGACGCCAATGGTCCACAGACACTATCGTGTGGCGATGTGGCAAGATTGCTCACATCTAATTCTTTTTCTGCCGCAAACTCCCAACCATCATCGCTCTGGCTTCGACCGCGAGGGCGCGGCTCTAGGTTATAGTCGTCATTAGGCTGCCCACTGTCTTGGCTTCCACTGATCGCAAGGCYAATTGTAGATGGAGAAGGGGAAGGAATTCGTGGACTGCGGCTGGCTTGCCGAGGAAATGCACTGTAACTTGACGATCGTGGTGGCCGTTGTTCGAGCATCCGAGGGGATCTGTCGAATGTCGAAGCGGTACTAATACTGTCTCGCTCGGCCACCGAACTGATTGCCCGATCTCGTGCGACCAATGTTGGTGTTGCATTTGCGATGGCCATGATGATATGATGGAGGTCGTCAATTTTATCGCCCAGATCTCCATTCACACGGTCGTGGATGCTCAAGATGTTCTTAGCCATTGGCATCACAGTCTTCTCGAGCCTCGCCAACGACCGGGATTGCAGCGCTTGCATCGTTAGGTTGATGGAGTTGGTATGCATCTGCAACATGTTCCGCAAGTCATTGATATCGCCGCCCTCTGTTGTCCATTTGAATGTCCTGTAGTTTGCAATGACTACATCACTCCAGCTGCGTTCCACTGCGAAACCACCCCCACTCCTCTGTTTCTTCTTGATGACCTGGTACCTATCCACGAAAGAGTCCAGATCGTCCAATGTCCTCCTCGCACTGTCCAGGATCGCGTCTACAGCCGTGATGGTATCGTCGTCGGCACTGGACAAGACACTACCGTCGTCGTGCAGCGTCTCTGCAACCAACTTGAATGCATCGCTGAGACCATTCGCTTCCCTCTCCACTTCTGCGAACTCGGACGGAGCGCTCTTCTTGCCATGTGCGAATGCTCTTCCAATCTTCCAAGCTGTCTGTGACAGCATAAGAATGTCCCCAATCGACAATGGTTGTAGCGCCATTACAATCTGTCCAGCCTTGTGCTGGGAGCCTGCAGCTTGGTATCTTCTCGTTCCGGCCGGTCTCCAAGCTTTTTATAGGAATTGAGAACGCTCCCAGTCCTGTCCAGTCCAACTTACAGTTCCAGCGGATCGGAGAGGTGAAAAAGCAAAGCAAAGACGAAATTGTGAGGATAGATGCGAGACGTCTGCCTCAAGGAACATACAGTACTCCCCGCGGGTGTCAACAAGGAAGCGTGTTCCATGCAACTCGCTCATTTGTCGGCCTACTACGCGCGCAGTAGAGGCCTCTCATCACGTCCGAATGGCACAGCCGGCTCATGTGGTGCTGATCCTCCAAGCCACGCACATGGCACTGGACTGGCAGGTCGTCTAGACCATGTGCCGATGTTGGGAATGGGGATCTGCATGGAGCTTCAGAAGTTCAGAGTTCAGACGCGTTTGGAGGCTTGATCAGCACGTGCAGACTTCATTGGATCGGATCTTATCTAATCGCATCGGATTAACATGCATCCTCCAATGAGTGGAACGACTACAACGATAAGCGGAATGGGAAAGGGCCCGGCATTAAGAAGAMTCGAGGAAGATGCCGGTGCGTTGATGAGAAGCACATATGTATACTCACGGTGCAACATCGGTCAACTGGTCGTGATGCACATGCCAAGACCAAAGTTCCACCTTCACCTCGACCTCCACCCCCCCTTGCTCTTCATTCTTGCTGGCAGGCGAATCGCAAGGCCATAACATGATAGACAGGGAGTATGAGTATGAGTATGACAGCCCCGTCAACGAGGACTTAATATGCAATAGCTCTACTGTAGTCTTGTTGTAGGTACTCAGGAGACCACCACCAACGTTTGCGCTTGAAGTCTCTCCCGAACCGACAGTCATGAGCGACTGACATTCCTCCAATAAGAGGATCTGCTCTAGTTCCAGTAGCATCTGCATACCACTCGCAAAGGCAGGGGAGCCTGTGAGACAAGGAGAGCAGTAAAACGTTGCCGATTATGAAAGAATCATCCTCTGGATCGCTCGAATTAGACCTGCATGTAGCCCATTAAACAGTACCCGCAATGCTCAGCTCGCGAATCTGTCCTAGGACATCCTCTACACGAGCGTCCAGATCTCCACTCGCGTAACTGTCTCTCGTTCCAGCATCGAGATATTGCTGTACTTGCGCCATCCGACTGTATGCTTCTGCGCAGAATCTCAATTGAATCTTGACAAGCGCTTCGAAGGTTGGGTCGAGGTAAGGTACGCTGGACAGCGTCAGTATTAGCATTCCACTTATGGAGGTTGCGGGGAGTATTTAGAGCGTCATTGAAGACGGAATTTTCATACCGTAGGTCAATAAGTTGTGGCAGCTCATCCGTCAGTTGCTGATTCAACTGCTCATAAGCCGCTTTCGCCTGCGCGCACAAATCAGTCTGCTGCAATACAAACTCCTTCCGCAAAGGAGCCATGATGTCTTCAAGTTCAGAAGGATGAAAGAAAGGTGTGTTTTTCAACTCATGTGCGGCAGTGATGGAGATGCTTGGTGTGGTGTGGATGTTGTCCTGGATCAGAGACGCGCGGTATTTCTCGGACGCTGGTGTATTACGGGTAGGTGTGTCCGGCATGATCAGGCGTGGTGGACGGTGAGTTGGACTCTCATGTGTGGCGTTAATGCGGAGCTGCTTCATGACGGATGGACTGCTAGGGGAACCGATGGGCTTGCGAGGAAGCCGCATCTCAAAGCTACCAGCCTGCGATGATCCGCTCATCTCTCGCACAGGCGGGCTAGGTGGCGGCCGCAGCATTTCGTCCTGTTCAGAATCGSGCGAGCCGATCGATGAGCTTCTTGAAAGCGTGCTGCTAACAAGACTACTCACACAGTTGACATTCCGATACAGACTGGAGCTCCGGCGGAGGTTGTCGGCTCCGACACTGCGGATTGCAGCATCTTCGTTGGCGTCCACATCCACATCCACATCCACCAAGGCAGGCTTCCGGCGGATTCCATCGAGCACTTTTGGCGGCGAAGAAAAAGGGAGAAAGTCCTCCTCTTTTGCAGGAGAAGGGAGATCTTGAAGAAGGAAAGGAGCAATTACCATATCAGCTTCCTTTTCGGTGCGCGGAAGTTTGCTGGGGTCCTTGTCAGGTTTCTCTGTAAGCTTCTTGACTTTGCTGCGCATCGAGWCGTAGTCGAGCATCTTGTGATTGCGCTTCTTGATGCCTGCATAATCGTCAGTGGACTAGTAGATGCCGAGGATGGAGAGGAATCATACTCACACTCGTTGATGTCTGGAAAGTAGGCGCAGAAGCGGTTGATGGGTTCCAGCACGGTGGTCCTGTAGACAAACTCAATGAGCTTCATGGACTCGTCGTAATTTGCATCTCGTGTGAAAGTCCTCTTGTTTCCAGCGGTAAAGTTCAATTCTCCCTCGATTCTCTGCCAATCGACAGAAATAGGCAGACCCTCCTCTTTATCAAACGGAACAACAAATGAATCCTTGCGTACACACCTGTAAGGTCCATCCAGTGCCTTGACAGTCTCGGCGTCGAGGTCCTCAACAGCCTGCTTGTAGCTCCTACTGACACCATCCTGGGCTCCGCTCTCTCCATAAAAGGCGTCAATTGTCTCGGCGATGCGCATTTGCGAGGCCGTCATGGCACGCAGGCTGTCGAGGTAACCCTTGGCTTCTTTTTGCAGACGAAGTGAGGCGGATTCGAGAGTACGGTATCGTCGCTCCTCCACTTCATAGTCACGATTGACAGTCTTCTCAACACGGCCCGTCTTCACCATGACCTGTGTTGTCGCGCGGCCTACATTCTTCTTGAAGCCGGACCACGACATGCTGGCGGCCGATGTGTTGTGTCAATGGGAGGGTGGAGCGGAGATGCAACGGCGGTGGTGACTATCGGTGATGATGCGCTGTCTTCGGCGTGATCTGTTCAGTCAGTTGTGCTTGGTAGGTCAAGAGGCTGGTTGTTGCTTCCGTCTTCTGAACTTCACGTGGCTGAGTAGTTCTACTTAAGGTTGGTCTACGGTGCGCTTTTAGCGACAACTCTGCAACAATCTTTTTTTAGTAGAACTAAGGTACACTACTTACGCCACCTCGGAACATAACCGTTCCGAGAGGTTAGCGGTAATTTTTAGTTATTATACGGGCGCTTCCGATATAGCCTCTTTATCTAGTATGTAGATGTGGTCCTAATCGATAGATTAATCGTAGAAGTAAAGTTGTCTAAAGCCTACATCTATAACTATATATTAGGCACTCCCTTTATATAGTAGACAGATCGAGAAGTGGACATACGCCTATATAATGCGTTTACGACTATTAAAGTAGTACTATATAGATATCTATTAAAGGAACGAACGAAACTACTAAAAACAACTCCTCTCTAAACTTACGAAGCACCTACTATCTTTATTCTTATCGCAACCTTTTAGATTAACGACGCTTCGACCGATTACGCGTATAATTTGCGGGTAGTTTACTCGTGTTCTTAGATAATTGCGAAACCTTCGAGATCGTCCGCTTATAGCTTAAACCTCCTAGGGTAGGATATTATTACTCTACTTCCTCGGTTCCTAGCTCTCCCTTAATTTCTAGCTCTCCCTTAATCTATAATCGAGTAAGTAGCTATCTTTACGATTATATAGGCTAGAAACGTATAAACATCTTACTAAACGAAGGTAGCGACTCGTTATTACTATTATCGGTAGTGTTATACTCTATAGTAGTATTAACCTGCTCTTTACTCTCCTATCGAATTTAGTATTAGACTTTATCTACTAACGTTTATACGGAAAGATAGTATATATACTTCTAAGGTCGGCTCTACTTTAACTACTAGCTTTAACTCTACCTTAACTTCTTRYTTTACCTTCTTCTTCTTCTTCTAAGAGCCCTTACTCTTTAGAGYAGTAGTAGCCTTAGTAAGATTTGCGTTAACCTCGGCCTCGTATAATAGGTTATCCGTAGGCTACGATGTAGAACGTCTCTTAAAGATAAGGAACACCTTATATTGCTTTCGAGATAGCTAGCCCTTTACATTAATATCGTTTAGGAAGATACGACTTAGCTTCCTATCTTTAAAGTCTGTATCTAGAGGTTAAATAGGCCTATCTCGGTTATTATACGACTGCGTAATATACATATAGGTGTTATCCGGATATTCTATCTCCTTAGCAATATACGGTTTATTACCGAAGCTACGAATAGCAGCTGCTATGTCTTTAATATTATAATCCGGTACCGCGATGTCCTTAGACGTTTCTACATCCTATTAGCGATTAATTATACGGCGGTATAGACAAATGCAATAATAGTATATAATATATGTAGTATACTTAGAGAACCCCTTACCTTTCTTTAACCTACTCTACTTTAGTATCTTATCTAGATTATCTAGGGTAATATAGTATCTCGTAATAATAATCGTAATAATAAACCTAACTTATACGGTTGCTATTATAGAGATAGCCTTTATAATACTATCCTTCGACCGTTAGCTAGGGGGTGGATTACCTATATAGTACTTATGCTTCGGTGGATTTATTACCGCTTCCTTTTCGATCTTAATCTATCGTATATAGGTTGCCTTTATACTAGTAAGCTGCGCTTTATCTAGGAGGCTCCTACTAATATGTCCGTTAAGAACCTCGTCGTCTAATATCTCGCTTTTATTAGAGTTAATAATAATTAGCATAGTGCTTAAGGATAGCGTATTCGTCCGTAGCGGCATTAGTGTCGCCCGTATAATCGGTTTATTCGAAGGTACCGGCGGTATTAGGTTATAATCGCCGCAGAAGTAATATTTCTTATTATCTAGTATACACTTTATATAATCGAATTAGGGCCGAGTAGGGCATATACGCTTCTACACTTTCTTTGCTTGCTTCTTAGAACCTATCKGTATAAAGCGGACTCGTAGATATAGCGTCGTATACGTTCGTATAAAGGAAGGAATATCGTCTATAGGAAGGGGGTTAGAGGAGGATTTTAGTAAAGGGGCAACCCTTTATCGCTCTATAGGTATAACTACGTAAAGACGGGGGATAGAGCGTACGCTGCTTAATAAGTATTATATAGATATATAGGCGTATAAATTTATTATATAGTTATTACAGAGTTCTTATAGAGATTATAGCCGGGGCCGCTAATACTAGTAGGGATAGAAGCATATTAGCTATATATCCCCGGTGTATATAGTCCTATTAGAGTATTAGAACGTAACGTAATCCTATTATACCGATAATCTATTCCGACTTATCCGACTAATAATTAACCTCCGATACATCGCTATTACTACTTTCCGAGTTATCCTCTTTTAAAAGCTCTCTATTAATTAAACCCTCTAGTGCCTCCTTAAGCTCTTTACGCGAGCGGTTATTATCGCACTAATCGCGAAACGCCTATATAATATCTTCCGAGTCGACCTAAAATCCTTCCTACTTCCTACCGCCGCGGGGAATTAATATCTTATATAGTATATCCTTAGGAACCTTACGTAGCTCTTCTACGAGGTTCTCGTATGCGATTTAGTGCTACGGCTTTTATACGCTTAGTACAAACTTATATAAGCTTAGTCGACCGAGCGGAAAGCCCTTTGTCTTTAGAATACTTAAGTAGAGCTTAAGCATCTCCTATAGAATATACTCCTTAGAATCTGTATATATTAGCAAATAATTTAAGATCTATTATATGCGTTCGCTAGTACAAACGTACCCCACTTTGCGCAAGCTTCTATAAGACTATTAAAGTAGGCCTTATCGATTAGATACCTAACACTTAGCCTTCCCTCCTTCTCTGCCTAGTTATAGCGATAGCTTAGTATACTACCCCTTACGTACGGTCTATTAGATTGTCTTCGTACGGGGTGCTTATTCTATATATATACGAACGAGGCTAGTTCTTTCCGCATAATAGGTGTGTAGATATACTTTATAGCAATACGGTTAGCCTTCTTTACTTTATAAAACTACCCCTTCTTCTTTAATATTGCAAAGAAGCCCTATAATATTAAGATTAATTAGCCTAACCCGTATAATTAGATTCGGATATAACGGGAGCGTTACTAAAGCATATATAGATAATATGCTCTATATACTTATATACTATGCCTTAAACCTTCCTCGTATAAGCTAGCCCTACTATACCTCGATACGGACATTAGTAGTGCTTGTTCTAAACACAAAGCAGCGGCGAAAGCGTAACTTACGCCTACGAATAATCCTTACGTGTTAGTATTAAGCCTACGCTATAAGGAGTRTCTCTTTACCCTTATCTRTCCGAATAATACGAGGTACTCTCGTAAGCTTTTTATAAGCTTTCGCAAAGTTAGATAGTATAGACACTATTATACGGGCAGAGGGTCTAAGATAGGTGTATAGAATAAACCGTGTATCTGCATTAATAGCAGCATAGATCTAAAAGCTATAGTCCTTAAGTTTATAGTATGCATCTATACTCTAGACTACATTAGGGCTAGGCGTAATATACTTCCTACGGCGACGTATAAACTTCGCAGCCCTATTATACGGGCTAGCGGGATAGACCTCGCGGGCTATCTCGTATAGTCGCTTTCTACGATGTAGTAGCATATTAGCAAACCCCTTTCTACCCTATAGATGTATATTATATAAATATACTAACCTACTAAGCGTAAGCCGCGTACGATCGGTTGTACGGAAGTGTGTTTATAGCAATATTGTTCTATATGCTCTAAGGTTCGAGCGATTAATCTCCTTCTTTATAATCTTTTTGTATTCCTCTTAACGCTTAAGGAACTCTCCTTCTCTTAGTCGTTTCTTAATGCCTATACTCCGCCGAAGCCGTATAAAGGTATAGTACTTAATCGTAAATCCCTCCTCGTTTAATTTGTCTACGATATACGCATCTAGTAGAGCTTTAAGGTAGAAGAGTTCGGCTATTCGGATGCGAAGGAGGGGATTATCGTAAAGACTGTTCTTTAACGACTATCGGGGTTCGCTACCGTTCTCTACGACAATTATACGGATAGTCCGTTCGGAGGTATATAGCTATTATAAATAGAGGAAGATTTAAATGTCGGTAATACTCGTATTATTATTCTAGAGTTTAACGACTTTTAGATAAAGATTAGGGGGGATAGAAGGGGAGCGGCCTATTATATAGAATGTGCGTATAATAGGGTAGAGGGTAGACGGGAAAGGAATTAGCGTAGTAAGAGGTTATAAACCTTAGCGAAACCTTTGCTAAAAACTATAGGGTTAGGGTTAGGGTAGTATATTTCTTTAATATAGAGCAATAGTAATATAAATCGTAGGATATTTATAGGGACAAATTGTACGAACGTATAAAGCAAGGAGGAGTTATATTTTAGGTGTAGAAGCAAGTAATTATAAAATAGAAAATATATTTTAAAAGTAGTTTCTAAGTGCTATAATTAAGGCCCTCGTAACCTATTAGAAACTCCTAACGCTTAAAGCCGCTAGTACAAAGAACTTAAAAGAGATTCCCTCCTCCCCTARATACCCTTAACGCCCTAATTACCTCTCTAAAAACTACCCTCTACCCTAATTAAGCCCTATTACTAGTACTCTACTATCCCTATTCTCTAGCGACTACTAGTACGCCTAGACCTCGTTACTTACGATATACTGCGCTTCGGCCGTACCTAATCTCTATTCTAGCGATTAAGTAAGTCCCTACGGTCGTAGCTATAAGCCTAATTATAAAACTTGTAGTTACTATAGACATTATAGAAGTTCTTCTTCTAGATTATATAGCTCTGTTCCCGTTAGTATCGCACACCTTTATACGGGTAGGAAATATACCTAGAAGTTCCTATCGCTATTCTTCTAACACCGCTCGTACCGCTTATCCGTTCCTATTTCTTCTCTATTACTATCTACTACTATCTCGTCGGGGTATACCGTTCTACTACGATATTATTAGCCGGCATACTTCGACAATTCTCTAATAGGATTATATAGACCGGCTCTRAATTAATAAAGCGTTAACGTAGGAGTAACGGTTATAGATTTTAATAGCTAGATCGAATGTTAGATCTTAAGTTAGGAAGCGACGGCTAGCCTTTAACTCTATTAGCTCCTTCTGCTCCTCGTTAATAGTAAATCCTGCTTACTCGAGCTATTATACGGGTTAGTGCTACTCTTAGAATGTTAAATTCCTAGCTCCTACTCTGTCTGCCCTTACGTCGATAATTCTTCTTTCTCTAATAGGACCTCTATCGATTAAAAGTAGGTTAAAGGCCGGTCTAGTAGTTATCCTCGCGGTCGTTAAGGTAGTAGGTATTTGTATAGGGGAGTAGGAGGAGGGAGGAGGATGTAGGTAGGTAGTAAAGGGGTAGTATAGTAGTAGGAGTAGTAGGTGTTAATATTAGTATTTAGGTATTAATAAGAGTCGCTAAAAGAGCAGCAGGTATTTATCCTACTGCTCTTTTAGAGATCTTACTTACCTATATAAAGAGTTATATAGCTGCCTACGTACCTGCCTTATTACGCTTTTACTTTTATTATGCCTTACTCTTTAKTACCTCTCCTTTATATGCATTTAGATAAGAGTCGCTTAAAGAGCAGTAGGTATTTATCCTGCTGCTCTTTTAAATAAAAGTAGCTAGTATAATAGTCCGCGAGTAGAGTAGATAATAGAATATATAATTTAATAAAAAGAGTAGAAACTTTCCTATTTAGGAAGGAACTATAATATTACTATAATATTATACTAAGCTCCTATTGCGAACTCGTAATAGCTAAAATCGAGATTATATAGAAGAAAGAAGAGCACTAATTCTCTATCCCTTATCCCTTCCGACTTTAAGACTTGCTCCGAGACCTACGAGACTACTTGTCCTTTTCTAAACGTAGACCCTTTAACTAATTATCCGTAGCTATACTCGTAATTATTCCGCGCTTAGGTCGCCGGCGTATATTCTCTAGTCTACTATTATACGCCTTTAGCCTCTYCTAATAGGCTCTYTCGCTAGCTATYCTATCGCTATACTAGTAGGTACTCTTAGTTCCCCGCTAGATATAGTTRCTATAGGCTAAGTTTAAATATCTACGCTAGATTRTGYAGCGCTGTTCTCGTTAGCGTCGAACACCTTTATAYRRGYAGGAAATATACTAGAAATAGCYCTAGGCYWTTAATTACATTRCTATCGTAGTYCTTCCGCTCCTTATAATCTCCGYAAYACTCCTCCTTAGTTAATATTATTCTACTRCGATATTAYTAGCTATTATACTTTAATAATTCTCTAATAGGATTATATAGACCGGCTCGTAACTAGAAAGGCGTCGACGTAGTTCGGACGGTCTCGGATATTATCGATCCTATTAGTAAAGCTATTATAGATCTCGACGTACTTAGTAGTAGGCTTAGCTATTATCTCCCTCTGCTCGCGGTTAAGGGAGAATCCTATTTTCTTAAGCTATTATACGGGTTAGCGCTACTCTTAAAGTGTTAAATTCCTAGCTTATACTCTTATAAAGTTCTACTTAAAATATCCGTATTCGCTATTATTATCCGGATCCTTAGGGAAAGTTCTAGCCCTCTAGTATTTTGTAGTATCGATGCAACCTAGCTATAGGTATAGTAACTTAGGCTTCTTCGCCTTCTTAGGCTTTTATACGGGTAGTATAGAGGAGGGAGGAGGATATAGGTAAGTAGTAAAGGGGTAGTATAGTAGTAGGAGTAGTAGGTGTTAATATTAGTGTTTAGGTGTTAATAAGAGTCGCTAAAAGAGCAGCAGGTCTTTATCCTACTACTCTTTTAGAGATCTTACTTACCTATACAAAGAGTTATGTAGCTACCCGCGTAATGCTATTATACCTTTACTTTATCCTTACTATTATTACTTAGGTATCGTAGACTTAAATAAAGGAGGAAAGCGAGGACATTACACGCGCACATTAAATCACGCTACTTGTTACTTATTATACGGAATACACCTTCAATTACCGAGGTTCTAATACCCTGTGATGCTAGCGTCGCACTATCGCCTAAAAGGATTGTTGCAGAGTTGTTCTTAAAAACGCGCCGTAGTTGGTCGTCACTTCCAAGTCCGTCTCGGCGTTCGCGGAACCCCGCCAAAACCCAGCGCCGGGATCATCTCAAACTACCTATTGCAACACTCGACTTTCACACACTACAATAGGCATTAGTTCCACAATGCCCATCGCTCTGGGCCTCGAGGGATCTGCCAACAAGATTGGCGTTGGCGTCATCCTACACTCCGCCTCCGCCTCCGCCTCGCCGTCCTCACCGCATGACAGCGCGCATCCTGATGATCAGTCCTCCAAGTCCTGCTCTCCTCCTACTCAGATTCTCTCCAATCTCCGACACACTTTCGTCTCGCCACCCGGTACTGGTTTCCTTCCAAAAGATACAGCCGCGCACCACAGAAGATGGGTCGTCCGACTCGTGAAGCAAGCCATCCTCCAGGCCGGCATTGAGATTGACGAGATTGACTGCATCTGCTTCACTCAAGGACCTGGAATGGGTGCTCCTCTTTCAGCTGTAGCAATGGCAGCGCGCACTCTCAGTCTCCTATGGAATAAGCCGCTCGTGGGTGTCAATCACTGTGTAGGTCATATCGAAATGGGAAGAGCAATCACTGGCGCCCAGAACCCCGTGGTGTTGTACGTGAGTGGAGGGAACACTCAGGTTATTGCATACTCTGCACAGAGATACAGAATCTTTGGAGAGGCGTTGGATATTGCCGTTGGAAATTGCCTAGATCGATTTGCGCGAGTTATTGAAATCTCCAACGACCCTGCGCCGGGCTATAACATTGAGCAGTTGGCCAAAAAGGGTAAAGTACTGCTGGATCTCCCGTACGCTGTCAAAGGAATGGACGTTTCTTTCTCGGGAATCCTGGCGAGGGTGGAGGAGATGGCTGGGCGGTTAGGGAAAGACTGGACGGACCCCATAACCGGAGCGCTGGTTACAAAGGAGGACCTATGCTTTACTCTGCAGGAGACGGTATATGCCATGTTGGTCGAGATCACCGAGCGGGCAATGGCACACGTTGGAAGCTCGCAGGTCCTGATTGTGGGTGGAGTTGGATGCAATCTCCGCTTGCAGGAAATGATGGGCCTGATGGCGAGCGAGAGAGGTGGGAGTGTCTTTGCTACAGATGAGCGGTTCTGCATTGACAACGGCATCATGATCGCACATGCAGGTCTGTTGGCATATGGGCAAGGATACCGCACCAATCTGGAGGAAAGTATGTGCACTCAGCGTTTCCGGACGGATGAGGTTCTCATCAATTGGCGGGACTGAGCTTGCCAACGCTGATCGGAAGGACGCTTMACCCTCATCCCCAGCCCCCGTCGTAGAAGCTGCTTTTTTTTTGAGTCTCTGCTCCTTGTATAGCGAGCTTGCAGACACGCTCGCTCTCCTGCTTCACTCCACAGGTACCGTCCTGGTTCATGCCATTTTCTTGGTTACGATGGCATGAACTCGCTAGGCTCCGATCTGGCAATGCCCTTTGGCGGGATTGTGAAGAGGCCGGCATATTCTCACAGAGTTCATCGTCGAATCGATGGATCCACCGAGCATCACAGCACATCGCTGGGTACCTTATCGTCGCTAAAGATCTGTTAGGCGTTCTGACCACGCTGGTCTCGGAATGGAAGGCTCCCGTCAAAAACAACGCGGCAGAGAAATGTTGGAGACGAGTATACTGCTGCGAGCGAGTTGCGACGGCAGGAATGATGGCACTTCAGCAATAGACACGGATGATGGATCCTCGAGGAGCAATGCACTGTACAGTGTGTGCCCGTGGAGCCGTCTTTCCACAGGATGCGCAATCGCTGAAGACATAAATCTCAGCTCAGGCGTGCCGTCGATGCTTTGAAGTACGCCCATTGATATCTGCTTCGCAGATTGCCGCATGGTGTTGGTGTAAGAGCGCCCCGCCAGCAGCAGTCAACTAGACAAGCTCACTACTCCATGTCGGGCTGCGTTCACTCCAAAGTCGATACTCCTATCGTGTGCCATGGATCGAATAGTCTTATTGCGCGTCTGATTCTTTCAAGTGGCATCGTT